>NC_057811.1:171513039-171608564 GCF_018294505.1 Triticum aestivum
TGGGAAACTGACATCATAGGTATTGAACCAGGCTTGGAGTCGGGTACGGTGTTCGGTTTGTAATGTACTTGGCGTGGCCCATCGAATTTGTGCATTTGGGATTTAAACACATCATACACCATCGTACCCATACATATTTTCATGCCGCATGTAGTGTATATGGGGTCTTCTGATCGACCACGTCTCCCTTGTGTGGTTTTTTATGACGACATGGATATCTGTGGGCTCCCCGAGTGTATATATATCATCCCTTTGACCGATAATGAGGTGTATGTGTTGGCCATGAATGGATTCCTCCTAGTTCATGTTAGGGCCGGTCATCGTCAAATGTCGGTCAACCAAAGCTCGAGCTCATGCGTTGTCAGGATTCCCTCCCAAATGCTCGGATTGCTGGGTTCGACCTACATCAAACCCTGCGTACGTATCTCGTCCTTAACTACCTTGCCTTCATGGTTGTTGTCTGTATCGAGAGGTAGGCACCACATCTAAATAGTACATTATTCTATATTGAAAACACACATCACCCCTTCCCAACGTACATAATTTTGGGACACATGCAAGAGGTGCTGGTTTTGTGGTCCCTCTCGTGCGATGTTTATGATGGTTCAATCTATTGGCCCAAGCGGTTTATCGACAACAACAACTGTCATTTGACCAAACGAAAGATTCATTGGTCCGTCTTATGGTAGGTCATGGCGACATGCATGTATGACCAAAGTATCGATCATTACGTGCATCCGCCCCGCTGACACGAAGTGGGAGGTGGTGGGCCAAGCATCCTAGCTAGGTACGACATTATGTCATTATATATATCCTAGCTAGGTGGTTGTTAGGGTGCTTTCGGGTTTGCGAGGCAGGTGCCACCAAAGTTATGCATTGTGTATTTAAAGTTTTAAACATCCCCAATATTCGTACATATATTTGGCCACTTCCAGGTGGTTCTTGACTTCTGGCCCCTCTCATCGATCTTCAATGACGCGCCCAACCGTGGGCCCGTGGGGTCAAAGTTGTGCATTGGAAGTTTGAACATCACATACCACCCTTTTCACTCATATATATTTGGGCCACATGCTGGTATGGCTGTCTTTTGACCCTCCCTAACGTTATTTTTTGTTGCAAAGACTCTGATGATCCTCAACGGACACGGGGTATAATATCTAAACCGTGTGCGATACAAGTGCGATGTGAATCACCACGACCGCGCAAGCGCGAGCAAATTAAGGTGGAGGTACTGGCTCAACCGTGTGCGATGCAAGTGTGTTGAAATCACCACGACCGCGCAAGCGCGAGCAAAGGGTGGAGGTACTGGCTCAACCGTGTGCGATGCAAGTGTGCTGAAATCACCACGACCGCGCAAGCGCGGGCAAAGGGTGGATGCACTGGCTTAACCGTGTGCGATGCAAGTGCGCTGTAAAACCACCACCTGTGGAAGGTAAAGGCGGGTAAGTTTATTTGGAAATTAGGATGAACCGTGTGCGATAGACCAGCTAGCTAGAAATATAAAAAACAAACTACCCGCCTTGAGCATTGCAAAAATTGGCGGATCCGCACCACTTTTCCTTATTATCATACACGCATATTGTTATTGGACCGTGCGCAATCTTGGGCACTCCCGCCCCGCATCAATTCCTTTACCCAAATTTTAGTAGCCGCCGTACTTCAACCGTCGCCCACACTCCTCCAGCACCGACCTTATAGTAAAATTTTAGCAGCCGAGGCATTTGAACCGTCGCCCTCCCTCGTCCACCACCATCTCCACCCACCATTACTAAAAATTTCAGTAGCCGCGGCGTATCCTCAAACACCACCCCCCTCCATAGTCCCCCACCCGCCCCCTCCCCCCTTCGAACCCTAGCTCGCGGCCGCCGCGGACGCCGCCGCCAACCCTACCGGTCTGCCCGTTCCTTCTAGCTTAGATAATAAAGTTCAGGTTATCCAGCGATTCCCATACCGTCGCCCCACTCCCCTGAGTTTTTAGATGAGGCCTGCGGTGACCCTCCCCGCCAAATCCACATCCCTTGCTCCATAATGTCGTAGCCTAAGCTCGACCACGTATCCCGGGGAGCCCGACGAGCGTTCGGCCAAGAAGAGGTTTATCATGGCCTCTCCGCGGACGTTGGTGTCGGGACCCCGATTCCAAGTCACACCGATCTAGCCTGTAACACCTCATATCACTTTGCGGCCTCACGCACGGTACCCCCACGGGTGTCGCCTTACCATGGCCTGGGACCGTTTGCGCCTTTTGGCTCACGTATATGACAATGTCGCTAGCATCCATATGACAGAGAACCCGGGCCGACATGACTAGTCATGAACCCAAAGTGGCACTAACTTACGGGGACAGGCATACATGAATCAACATCGAGCATGTCGGTCAGCAGCGTGCGAATCCGGGCTGTAGCACTGGGCTAACAGGACTCCGGGAACCCGGGCTGTAGCAGGCTAGGCAGGACTCTAGATGTCACCGCGCGACATTTCCCCGAAGGGACAGACACGGGAACGATATGAAACACATGCCGGCCAGTCAAGTGTTCCGGAGCAGTAGTGCTGGGCTAGCAGGACTCCGGTGAACCGGGCTGTAGCGGACTACTATGGCTCATGGGAGCACAAGACTACATTTCCCCATAGGAGAGGCTACCAAGGATAAACAACTAGGTTGTCGGATCCCACACATACCAAGCATTTCAATCATACACACAATATGCTCGATATGTGCAAATACAACATGGCATCACAACAAGACTCTACGACTCAGAGTATTTATTCATTAGGCCCCGAAGAGCCAGATATTACAAACATGGGTCTCTTGACCCAACATTCAGAGCATACAAGTCAAAACACATGCGGAAGCTTAACATGTCTGAGTACAGACATCTACAAATGAAAAAGGCTGAGAAGCCTGACTATCTACCAGATCCTGCCGAGGGCACAAGATCGTAGCTGAGGTATCAAGCTAAACGTCGAAGTCCACACGGAACTACTAGCGAGACTGACGTCTCTCTGCAAAACATAAAATAAGCAAACGTGAGTACAAATGTACCCAGCAAGACTTACATCAGAACTATCTACATATGCATCGGTATCAACAAAGGGGGTGGTGGAGTTTAACTGCAGCAAGCCAGCTTTGACTCGGTGGCTATCCTAACTACGACTGCAAGCAACTCTTTTGAGATGGCGCACACGAGTCCACATATTCACCAAATCAATACTCCACTATGGACCCGCTCCCGTCTACCTACGAGAACGCCATCCATAGCACTCACGCTTATCTTGCGCATTTTAGAGTATCCACTTTCACTTGTCTATGAACTGTTATAGGCAACCCAGAAGTCCATTTCCGCGGACACGGCTATTCGAATAGATGATGTTAACCCTGCAGGGGTGTACTTCGTCACACACGCTCTCGCCACTTACCACCATGTACACGTCGTGTACCTCGGCAACCTTCAAGCGGAAGCCTGGCGAGGGAGTCGGCCACAGCCTACCTAAACACTCAAGTCTCTAGTCCAGGTTTATCGCCTATTCAGGTTCCATCCGCAGGGAGTCCGGCCGAGGTTTCCACATACGGCCCC
Organism: Triticum aestivum; assembly: GCF_018294505.1. NCBI lineage: Eukaryota > Viridiplantae > Streptophyta > Magnoliopsida > Poales > Poaceae > Triticum > Triticum aestivum. The sequence goes on from NC_057811.1 coordinate 171,516,612, forward strand.
GAACGATGTGTGCAGGGTTCCCGGTCACCAAACGGGCGACTCGGTACACCGGGCCACGAGCCTACCGCATCACAGCCCACCCCTTGGTCAGCGCTGTCCACGGCCTCCAGCTTACTACAAACACCAGAAACTACGTGCAACTCCTGGACAGAGGACAAGGGTGAATAAGAAGCCGAGGGGGTCCATTGGTTTCGGGCCCAATGCGTGGTAGTAACTGTATCATGGATCACAAACACAGAACTCAGTTCCTGAGGACGGCTTCAATGAGACAACCCACCATGTACTCCTACATGGCCTCTCACCGCTACCTTTACCAAATCGTGTTCACACACTTAGCTCACACACAGTAGGACATGTTCATCACCATTCCAATTCATCCCCGATGAATCAGACCCGACTCAACTCTAAGCAGTAGCAGGCATGACAAACAAGCATGAATGAGTAGGCACATCAGGGCTCAAACAACTCCTACTCATGCTAGTGGGTTTCATCTATTTACTGTGGCAATGACAGGTCATGCAGAGGAAAAGGGGTTCAACTACCGCAGCATGTAACAGTTGAATCGATTGTCCTAATGCAGTAGAAGAGAGCAGGAGCGAGAGAATGGGATTGTATCGGAATGAACAAGGGGGTTTTGCTTGCCTGACACTTCCGAAGATAGTATAGCTCTTCATCGGTGTCATCGATCTCATCGTCGGAATCACGGCTATCGAGAGGGGACAATCACCGACAAACAAGGAAGAACACAATCAATGCAATGCAACAATTATGATGCATGATTATGACATGGCAATATGACATGATTTGGCCTAATGCAACTAGCAACAGAAAGGTTTGGGTTGATTTGAACTCAAGGTTCAAATTCAAATTCAAACTATGAATTCAAATAGTGCATTATCATGTTTTCACCTATACAGCAGGTATAACTTAGTTTGACATGCATGAAAATGATACAGATGGATAGATTGCATTTTTCTGATAATTTTTCATATATAAATTATTTCATTCTGAGCTACGGTTGATTTTATATGATTTTTAGAAGTTTATACTATTTTCTGGAATTTCCTGATTAAAAATAAATCCAGAAAATGTAATACTGCGTCAGCCTGACGTCATCACTGCGTCAGCGAGTCAACGGGCTGGCCAGGGTCAAACCTGACCCGTGGGACCCGCACGTCAGTGTGACAGGGCAGGAACAGAGGCTGACCAGTGGGGCCAGGTCAACGGCCACGTCAGCGTAGTCAAACTGACACGTGGGGCCACTGAACTTAGATTAACTTAATCTATTTTTATTAGCTGGTTAATTAGACAGTGGGGCCCGGCTGTCATTGACTCAGGTGGTAGTTAGTGGGGTGATTAGCTCCTAACAGCCGGGTTGGGTCGGCGGTTAGTCGCCGACGACGTCCAGAGACGGCGGCGTCGCTCGGGTTTTGCCCTCCGGCGACCAAATCGGCGGCGGAGGGGCTCTACGTGCAACTGCGACTCGTCCGCGTCCAACGGTGCCATTAGCTCGAGCCGGGGTGAACCAGAACAACGGCGGGGAGCACATCCACGGCGGCGCCCGCACGGGGTTGGCCGAGGCAGCGTTGTGGTGTGCGGGAAGAAGAGTTGGTGGGGGTTATCAGCTCCTGGGAGCGTGGTGAGCATGACGACGGCCTCGGACGCGAGCTACAGCAGCTGTGGCCGCGACGACACCATGGCCGGCGGCGAGGAGCGCTCGGCATGGTGGGGCGGCAGCTGGAGGACAGGCACGAAGGGGGCGAGCAAGGGGAAAGAATCAGGAGCTCACAGGGATGCGACAGGGCAGGTCAGCGGCCTCGGGGACGCTCTGGTCGAGGCGAATCGACACCGGCGATCTCCGGCCAGAGGCGGCGGGGACGAGCTCGATGGCGACGCTTCCGGGCGTCGGGGCTTGCTTCCTTCATCGAGGGGACGTAGGAGACGATGGCGGTGCTGCTGGATATCCTAGCTAGGCGAGGGGGGCTCGGTGGCCACGGCAACGGCGACGGTGGCGACGGCTCCGTTCGGTGGTGCTGCGGGGAGAGAGACAGAGGGGAGGGGAGAGAGCGCAGCGAGTGAGGGAGAGGAGACAGGGGCTTCGGGGCGTCGTCGTGGCGTCGCCAGGAGGGGCCGGGGAAGCAGGAGGTGGCGCGGGCGCGTGCTCGGCGGCGGTGCGCTGTCCCCCTCCTCTGCCTACTGGCAAAGGTAGGTGGTGACTGGCATGGGCCAGGTGGGCTGGCCTAGCCACTTGGGCTGCAGGTAAGGCCCAGGTAAGGTTCTCTCTCTCTTCTGACTTTTATTTCTCTTTTCTATTTTTTCTGCTATTTGTTTTGACTTGATTTAAAACATCAAATAATTTTCTAAACTTTCTGTAAATTGTTATGTGAGCTCAGAAACTAGTCCAAGGTCACAGGCAACTCACAAAAATATATGGACTTTATTTCTTATGTAACAGAAATAAATCCAACCCAAATATGTCATTGATTTAATTCAAAAGGCCCAAAATAAATATTTCTGTGATTCCAAAAATATTGGTTTGAATTTTATTCTTGCCAATATTTTTTTCAAGGTCTAACAGGAACATTTTCTTGGGCTTCTTTGAGAAGATTTTGATGTTGATCATTTTTAAAATGATTTCTGAGGCTCTCCAATTCCCCAATTCAAATTTGAAGGAAATTTAGTCATGATGCATGGATGCAAGAAAAATCAAGCAAGGGCTGATCTGGGGCTGTGACAGTTGGCGAGGTGGCCGCCGTTCGCCCCGACCTGTCGATCCCAGAGCAACACGTCGCCGCGGAAGCCGGCGAAGACGTTGACTACGTTGCCATGCCGAAGGCTTCATGTTAGCGGGCTAGCGTATTACTGTATCTCGGGAAAGCTGGCTACGACATCAAGCTTGTCCACACCGACGGCTTCACGCGGGCCATGTCACAGGTTAAGTGGTCCATCCCCAACCCCTCTGGTTCAACCGCCATCAATCTCTTCGACGGCCCTGCCGCTGATCTCCTCCGCCAAGCGGTCAAGGATTTGCGAGCTTTATACGCCATCGAGCCCATTTTGTCACTTCTGAAGGACACGTTCTATGGCGGCGGCTTGGGATCCTCAATTGCCAAGTCAGATCTCATCGACCACGACCACGAGGAGGGCACCCACGAAGGTTCTTCCAAGGTGAAACAACCCATCTGTGACATCAGAGAGCGCACCATGGGTCTATGCTCTTCCAACTGGAAGGATCCCGTCCATGAAATGTGAGGCAACATTCTATCAACAAATATTACCTTTTCTAGCTTGCCAACCCGTACCCTTTGTTGTAGAGCATTTTCCGTGCGGTGCTTTAACTGTGCCGTGTTTAATTGTTTCAGTTATGCAAAAATGTATTGTTCAATAGGTCTACGTGATGTTTAAGTATGAATTGTCCACTTTAGTTTCACGAATGGCTATATTTGGTTGTTTATAGTGAGTAGATGCCTTGTTTATCTGTATTTGGTTGTTAGGTTGGTTGGAGTGAGCATTTTTTCAGTTATCGAGCAGATGCCTTGTTTATTTGTATTTGGTTCTTAGTTTGGTTGCAGTGAGTATTTGTCCAGTTATCAAGCAGATGCCTTGTTTATCTGTATTTGGTTGTTAAGTTGCTTTTTATAGCATTTGTCCAGTTATCAAGCAGATGCCTTGTTTATCTGTATTTGGTTGTTAGGTTGATTTTTTTTAGCATTTCTCCAGTTATCAAGCAGATGCCTTGTTTATCTTTATCTGCTTGTTAGGTTGGTTGCAGTGAGCATTTGTCCAGTTTTCAATCATATGCCATGTTTATCTATATTTGCTTGTTAGGTTGGTTGCAGTGAGACTCTGTCCAGTTTTCAATGGCTATATTTGGTTGTTATACTGGTCATTTATGCCTTGTTTATTTCAATCATTCACAATGTGTGGTTCAGTATGTGCAAGTCGGAACTGTGCCGCTCGACTACATCAATACCAGTTTGAACGGCTATATTTGGTTCCAGTTATTCCTGGTGTAGTTAACACATGCCCTTTATTTCAGTTTTACACATTTATCCAGTGTGATGTTTAAGCATTACCTACGTTCTATTCATTTTCAACAATACCAGTTTGAATTGCAATATTTGATGGCTGTTAAGCCTGCTGTCAGTAAAATTGCCTTCCATTTTATATCTGCTTTAACAGCATGCTGAAACCAACACATTCAAACAATCATTTGGAGATGATGTTGTTTATCTTTGCTATATTTGTTTGATGTTAAGATTGCTGTACTTATCTTGCCTTTCCACTAGTTATGTAGGACAACAACGGGAGTGACCACCATTTTCCGCCGTGGTTAGCTTCATCCCTCGGCTTGTACTCCCCCTGTCGTTCCATAATGTAGTGCATATAGATCCAGGCCTGGACACTAGTTAGCTTCTAATATTGACTTGTTGCTTGTAGGTACATATGCCCTTGGCAGAGATCCACGCATCGACCCTTTCTGCGTATGGGGCAATGAGATATTGATGAACAAGCATCAAGTGAGGAAACTGATAAGGATTATTAGCAAAAAGATACGAATGGTGGCAAGCAAATTATTTGTTTATGCTCTATCCAACACAACAGTGAGCATTAGGATGGTAACTATAAACTCTGCAGCCTTCTCTTTTTACTGCCCATAATGAGTTGTTAGACAACAATGTCTGAAACTTTTTCGTTCCTAGTGGTTCCCGAAGCAGTTCACTCAAGATTACCTCGCAAAGTACATGATTGATGGGCACGCAATGAAGGTTAAAGTATTTCATCCAGACTACAATGAGCATCGAGAAGTCCTAATGAAGACAGTGAAGGATGGACGGGCGGCCATCACAAGGGGTTGGCCTAGAGTCGTGCGCGCCTTACGCATGGAGGAGGGCACAATATGGGCATTCCGCTTCACCTTCTCCAGCAACCAGAATGTCTTTCGCCTCTCTCTTTACAGTCTCTAGTACAACTGTGGTTCATCATTCTTTACTTGGTGCTTCTGTAGTTCTACAGTATATGTACCTGTGCATTGAATTATGGATTCGTGGTTGAACCAATATTTGTAATAAACATGGCTGGATATGAAATAAGTGATTGCCTACTTTCAAATTCATAACATGTGATTTTTAAATTAGGGATTAATTGGATTAATTATGGATTACACTGCACACGGTTTGCGAAAGCGAAACATCTGCGATATATGTGGAGATCAGAAATGTTTCTAGGATCCACTACGTGTGCGATCAATCTCCACTGCACACACGACTTTCTCTTGAAAACTGTTTGCGTTAGGCCACCTTGCGCAAACGTTTATCACATAAAAAGTGTGTGTGATGGACAGCCTTTGCCACACAGTTTCTTTCTACGCACCATGTGTGATGCATTCAATAACGCAAACGATAAAATTATTAATACCGTGTGCAATGGCAACACTATCACAAACGATTTAACGAGAAAAATTGTGTGTGATGTACCTGTGAACGGAAACGTTTTCCTTGGAGCGACTGTGTGGGATGTGCATATGAACGGAAACGTTTAGCGGGGACTGACTGTGTGGGATGTACTTGCGACCGGAAATAATTTCGCCGTATAATTGTATTTTTTAGCTCTACTGTACGTATTTCCGTATTTGGGCGCTCGCCGGTCACACACGACCTCATTTTGCCGAACGTGTGTGCCAGGAGGGCATATCCTCGACGGTTTCTGGGTCGTGTGGGAAGGACCCCCTATCGCCCACACTCACTTGGCGACGGTTCCAGATGCCGTCGCGGAAAGGGGTAAAAACCGTTTGTTTAGGACCGACGCGCACCAGTGTACCGACGTGCGAATCTCGGGCAAGTAACATACCGATGGCAAAGGAAATAACGTATGTTGTCATTACGGTTTGACCGATAAAGATCTTCGTAGAATATGTAGGAACCAATATGAGCATCCAGGTTCTGCTATTGGTTATTGATCGGAGAGGTGTCTCAGTCATGTCTACATAGTTCTCGAACCCGTAGGGTCCGCACGCTTAACGTTTCGATGACGATTTTGTATTATATGAGTTATGTGATTTGGTGACCGAATGTTGTTCGGAGTCCCGGATGAGATCAGGGACATGACGAGGAGTCTCGAAATGGTCGAGAGGTAAAGATTCATATATAGGATGATGGTATTCGGACACCGAAAGTGTTATGAGGGTACCGGGTACGTATCGGGTCACCGGAAAGGGTTCCGGGCACCCCCCGGCAAAGATATAGGCCTTTTTCGGCCAAGGGCGGGACAGACCAGCCCCTAAGGGGCTGGTGCGCCCCCATATGGGCCGGCCTAAGTGGAGAAAGGAAAAGGGGAGGAGGAAAGGAAATAGAGGGAATTGGATTCCCCCTTCCTTTCCCCTCTCCCCTCTTTCCTTCCCTCCTCCAGAGATAAGGAAAGGGGGAAGCCGGGAGGAGGCCCCAAGTAGGATTCCTCCTACTTGGGGCGCCCCATGGCTGTCCCCCTCCCCCTCCCATCTATATATATGTGGGGAGAGGGCGCCTAGAACACATAATAAACATTGTTAGCCGTGTGCGGCGTCCCCCTCCACAGTTTACTCCTCCGGTCATAGTGTTGTAGTGCTTAGGCGAAGCCCTGCGCGGATCACATCGCCATCACCACGCCGTCGTGCTGATGAAACTCTCCCTCGACCCTCAGCTGGATCAAGAGTTCGAGGGACGTCATCGAGCTGAACGTGTGCTGAACTCGGAGGTGCCGTACGTTCGGTACTTGATCGGTTGGTTCGCGAAGACGTTCGACTACATCAACCGCGTTAACCTAACGCTTCCGCTTTCGGTCTACGAGGGTACGTAGACACACTCTCCCCCTCTCATTGCTATGCATCTCCTAGATATATCTTGTGTGATCATAGGATTTTTTTTGAAATTGCATGCTATGTTCCCCAACACCATACACCGTCAACGCGCACGTAACCGTGCCCTGTCGGCAGAGAAAGAAGCCGGCTACACGGACATCGACGAGGCGACGGCCAGCACGTCCGCGCCCGCCGCAATCATCAAGAAGAAGTAGAACACGGGAGGCCGCCGTCGCTTGGGTCCCATGAAGGCCACCACCGAGGCGACACCGGCATACACAGCCGGTGTTTTGTCTGGTCGCAGGCCACCGTCGCCCCCTGCCCAAAAACCAACCCAGATCCGTGCAACTTAGGGCACCCTTCCCCTCCGGCTGAAGCATTAGCCAACGGTTCCACTCCAATGGGCGGTGGGGAAGCGAGCCGCCTTTGCGCTGAAGCATATACCTCTGCGTCTCGCAGTTGCCGGACATGAGGAAGACAATGGAGATCCGCGCGGCCGGCCGTAGACTAGTCAAGGGTATCCATGTCGTCGAAATGGATATCCATACACATCGGCCGTAGACTAGTTTTATGTTAGTCCGGTATCGTTTTTAGTTAAATAAATATTGAAAATATAATGAATTTCGTTTGGTTTATATGAAATCTGTCGTGTTTGTATGTATTTCGTCTGGTTAGTTTAAATAGTAGTTGAAATGCATGTGAGCAACGTTGAATGACGGCCTTCAACATCCATATCCGTGTATTGTTCCCTGTCTACTGACGGATGCGAAAAACAATTTATGGGTGCATTGAAGATGCCCTTTAAGCAACATATACGGCCGAATGCGAACAAAAACCATAGGTGCATCCGTTCGCGAGCACCGCTAGTCAAACAAGCGAGCGAAAACGGATGTCCTCGGGTCAAACCAAATGTGCAGTCAAAGCAATATCTCAATGCTCAACTGGTCAAAAAGCTAACGTACATCACGGTCACGGCCATTTAAGGTGTTTGTTCGGAAGTCGCTTCAGTATTTACTTCTGGATTTGACAAAAGCGACCTCGCTCAACCATCATCTCACCGAAATCACTGCACATACGATACTTTTCTTCCGACGTTCGTACGACCTGGAACCGACGGCGTGCTGCATTTTGCTGCTATCGTGTGGATGATGTTGAACATCGTCGGATGAAAGATGTCGTATGTATAGCAACGTTGTCACCTAATCATGGCTAGAAACATGATTATGTTTCCAGATCATACGCGGGAAAATGTCTCGGTCCTACGCCAATTAATGAGTATGAGTGTAAAAAAGAAATCGGGGTGGATGTCGAAATTCTTATAGAACTACTCCATCCGTTCCAAATTATTTAGGCTAGAGTATGTAACTTACCTCCGTCTAGGTGTGTAAGTCACCTTACGAAAATCAAATAATCTCAAAACACTTAGGCACGGTACATTAACTCCCTCCTCGTTTCTTGTTTTGTGACATATCAACCAATAAAAGATGTGGGCCGTGCATGCTTTCAATGACTTGATACTACCAAACATGACATGCAGTGGTTAGTTTATTGCATGCAATGCTATTAATTACAAAAAGACATTAAGTTTTCTCGTTTTCCTCTCCGCCTTGGTCGCGGCGCACAACGTAATATGACTTACTCCCTCCTTCCATCTATATAGGGCCTAATGCGTTTTTCAAGACCGCCTTTGACTATTGATAAAATTAATACTACATGACATGCATAATGTGAAAATTATATCATTGAAAGCTCCTTTCACATACGAATTTGATGATGTGCTTTGTGTAAGTTGCATGTCATATATTATTGCTCTAACATTTGGTCAAAGTTAGCCTCGAAAAACGCATTAGGCCCTATATAGATGGAAGGAGGGAGTACACACCTAAATGTAGGAAGTAGTTTTTTCTCCACTGACAATTACAAACATACTCCCTCCGTTCTAAATTATAAGATGTTTAATATTTTTAAAAAATCAGATGTATATAGACGCGTATTAGTATGTTTGTTCACTCATTTCAACCTGTGTATAGTTTATATTGAAATATCTAAACCATCATATAATCGGAACGGGGTAGTATTTCTTTTGGCAAGCTACTTTGGTTTCCCATTTTGTCGGTAAACTGCTTGTGTTGAGTATATATAGCTTGCTTGTGTTCGGAGGACGTGAGCTGATGCATTCACTTGCTTGCGTACACATGGAGACGTCGGGTGGCGGCACGGCGCAGCACCACTTCGTGTGCCCCATCTCACTGCAGCCCATGCAGGACCCGGTCACGGCGCCCACCGGCATCTCCTACGACCGACGCGCCATCGAGCGGTGGCTCGCCAACGGCCACGCCACCTGCCCCGTCACCGGCCGGCCGCTCTCCCTCACCGACCTCACCCCGAACCACACCCTCCTCCGCCTCATACTCTCCTGGCATCCAGCGTCGAAGGTGGCACCTGACGTGGCGCCGACGTTGGAGCCCGATGATCCGGAGGTCGCTGTGCTTGTCGCGAAGGTGATGTCCCCGACTTCTTGCCCAACAGCCGATGTTCTCTGCGAGGCGGCGGCGTCGGCCGCCGTGAACATCACGGCGCGGCGGTGCATGGTGCGCGCCGGCGTGCAGTGGCGCGTGCTCCGTCTATTCTCGTCGTGCGGTAAGACGAGCTCGCGCGCTGTGATGCCCACCGTTGAAGCGTGCCTGGCTCTCCTTGACGCGCTCGACGTCTCGGCCGACGAGCTCCGGCCTCTCGTTTCCGGCAACCACGACCTCGTCGACGCGCTGACGCACGTGCTGGTGACGCTCGAGAATGAGACCTACTCCGGCGGCGTCGGGAACAGGAACAAGACCAGAGACAGCGCGGTGCGGCTCCTAGACTCCGTGACCGAGTCGGCTGACATGGTGCTGCTCGAGCGGCTGCGTCCGGAGCTCTTCCGCGCCGTCACGGCGGTAGTGCGCGACCGTACCGTATCCCCTGGCGCGACCTGCGCGGCGTTGCGTGCCCTCCTCAACGCGTGCCCCAGCGGCAACGGCAAGAACCGCGTCCTCATCGCCGAGGCCGGGGCGGCGCACGAGGCCATCGAGCTGGAGCTGTCCTCCTGGCCCTCGTCCCCGAGCGGCAAGAGCAGGCGCGTCACGGAGCTTGTCATGGCGCTGCTGGCCCGGCTGTGCGCGTGCGCGGAGGGGCGGGCGGCTGTGGTGGCGCACCCCGCGGGGATCGCACTGGTGGCAAAGCGTGCGCTGCGCGTGTCCGCGGTGACCGACACGTCCGCTGTGCGGGTGCTGGCGGCGGTCTGCGGCAGGGCGGCGTCGCCGGAGGTGGTGCGGGAGATGGCCCGCGTGGGCGCAGTAGGGAAGCTCTGCTGCGTGCTGCAGGCGGACTGCGACCGAGACGTGAAGGAGGCGGCGAGGGCCGTGCTGAGGGTGCACTCCGGCGTGTGGTGCGGGTCGCCCTGCGTCAGCGCCTACCTGCTCTCTAGGTACCTCTAGTTAGCTGCCATGTCACACTTGCACTGGTGCATGGTGGAACTGGAACATGCTCGTTGCGACATCCTGTTGGTTAATTGGATTTGTTGGTTCCTTGATCAATTCTTGCTGGTTTGTAAGAGAAACTGAAGTTGAAATCCCAAATTTGACGCTTGAGGTGTCACTGACATGTGGGGGCAAGAGATGTCATTTTCATGACTCGTGACTCGGGAGTTGTGAGATCTTTACAAATGCTAACGCACATTACCATGGTTCAAATAGTTCAAATAAGGCGGACCATGAGTCGACGAGTGTACATCACTGTGGAATAAATACAGTATGAACCATGCATGCGTGCATGCACCACGTGTTGTAAAGGGCAAGAGTCAGCAGACTTGGAGTACCCCACATCCGTTTCATATAAATTCTTGTTTTGATTACGCAGCTTTCGATCACTGTGTCGGCATATTGATGTAGTCTTCAAATCAAACTTTGTAGAATTTGACCAAATTTATATTTAAAAAATAGCATTCATCATGATATCAAATCAATATCCTCAAATCGGTCATGGAATATATTTTTATATTATATTTCATTTTGTATTCAGATGCTCTTTTTTAAAATAAATTTTGTTAAACTTCCCAAAGTTTGACCGAAGCAAAACTAATGTGCGAAGTAATATGAGAGGTATATCACCGTATTCAACATATGCTACCGTCGGTCATGTCCCTACATGTTAATTGTATGAAAATAAAAAATAAGGGACGTCGACGCTCTAGATACAACTTCTATACTGGCCAGTCAAGTCGCCAATTACATGCACTAGCTAAATTACACATGTGTTACTACAGGGTGAAATAATATCTAAAGAATTGTAGCGTGTGACCAATTGTACTTGTTAGAGCCCTTGCCTAACCAGCCCACCTACAGGCCAGTCGGCGGCCCAACACAATGGCCTGGTTGCAAGCTACATATACCTGGGAGGAGGCCACGAGCTAACCATCCAGTGGATCATGGTGAACCCGGCGGCGGCTCTCTCCCCTGTCCCCTTCTTCCCCCAAATTCGTGTATCCAGTGATTGTAACCCTAAATTGTCACTCGAATTTGTGAGATATTGCAATAGATCGTGTGAGGAATAGTTGGTTGCTAACATCTGGTATTCAAAGCCAGACCACCACCCTACCATCCCCAATTTTCTTAACATTTGATACTCTGGCGTGATGGCGTCGACTGTGTTTGTGATTGATTGCATGCAAAATTAACCAGTACCTGGCTACTCCCTCTGTCCGTCAAAGAGCGTGTGTCTAGCTCTAGATTTTTTTTCCAAAATAAGTGTACGTCTAGCTCCACCGCTAGTAATTTTGCATTCACCCCCTGGTCTACGCCTCGAGGTCACCGCAGCGAGCGATGACCCACTCCTCTCATCCTCCCCCAAATCGAAGCCAGTCTTCTTCCTCTCCCCCAAACTCTCTCCCTCCCGATCCAATCCCAGATTGTTGAGAGTCAATCATCCAGTCCAAGGCCATCGCTGGTCATGCAGATATTAATGGCGACCGGTCCATATAAGTTGCCGATAGGGTGTGCATCGCACATGATCCATGGAAGGCGACGGAGGAGCGGTAGGCAGAGGAGCAGGCTGAGGAGCAGAAGTCGGCGATGGCTAGCAAGGCAAGGCCGTCACGACGGCCGGCGGTGCAACATGCGACCGCGGCGGATCTGGTACTGGAGTCCCTCACCGTGCTCAGGCAGCCAGGTTCCACCCTCGTACGTCCTTCGGCGTTGGCGGAGCGGTGTCGGAGCCAAAATTTCCAGGTTCCTCGAGCTGGACAAGGGAGCAGGGGATGGCGTTGAAGCTGGTGTTGGGAACGTAGGCGTTGTACCTGCGGTGGAGCGGCTCATGCGACTGAGCAGGATGGCGTGGCGGCAAGTGCTGGCAAAAAGGCGTGGCGGTAGGTGTTGAGCAAGCTGGTCTTGGGGCGGACCAGGATGCCGTGGAGAAGACCAGCAAGTCTACTACTCCGTGAGTACCAGTAGCTCTCTAAGTTTGGCGATGCAAGCTGTACCGTGCATGAACAATTGAATAAATAATTTTAACCCAAAGTCCAGCATTGCACCACATCTAATATTACAACTTCTAATCGGCTAAGGCGTGCATGACGCTCTCATATAGTTCACGATCATAGTCTAAAACATTAGGAAGATTTCCTGCTTGTTCTAGGCTCCTTGTACGTGAGGGATCTTGTAGTCGTTGCCTCCACCTCTCTTCATGACCTCAGTTAAGCAGCTTTGTAGTGTTAGAAAAATTTTGTTTATCTTATCGGCATCATATTAATGCTGCACATTGTTGATTAGCTCATCTAAATTGTTAGACACCAGCTTATCAGACATGGAATGTAGTGAAGAGAATAGGACAAGGTCTAGGATATTCATATCCGATGAGTTCAAGGGCTGCTGCATGAGGCGAATATCAATCCCAGTCTGCGCAACAACATTAAGGAAACCTAGGTCATTACTTGGGACATGTGAGGGCGCATTGTCTTGCTGGATTCATATGGTCTTACCTGCGAGCTCTTGAGGCCAAACTGCTTGAATAGCTGGTAGTAACTTTTGAATCAAAAACTCCCTCAACGTTTCTCTCTTAACGGAGATTGCTTTGGTGATTAGTGTCCCTCTTGGATGGTAATCACTTTTCCTTGGCGATGGCTCATACAAACAACAATGCAACTCAAGTTAGATTAAGTACTGATGTGCATAATAAATAAAATAAGTAAAGGTTGAAGTTCACCTTTTTGATAAAGGGCCAAATGCCTATCTTTCCATAAAAATGCAAATACCTTCTGCATTGTATCTAGGCCTGGCTATAGCAATCGAAAACATGATTTTGCCAATGGAGTTCTTATTTTTGCATAGTCCTATGTGGGTCTTCTTCTGATGGCAACTTGTAGAATTTCACGGTCTTCTGAGTGGTGTTAAACCACTTTTCATCTATATGGACTATGTTTCGCATATCCTTGAACGTGGGCCTATTTTGCAAACTTCGCTAGTCAAATAGAGAGACAAAACTGCAGCCTAGCCTTTTTGTTTGCTTCCTTCAAATATAGTTTGAGTGAGCTTGAATGCCTATTGAGCAAGCCGTCCATAAACATCCTATGTAGTGTGGTCTTCTTCACACCCAAAGCTCTTGCGAGGCTACGCATAGTTCTCCTTTTGCTCCGAGGAATCTCAGCAAGCATACTGAGGTCAACTACAATCCTTTTGCGCCCACAGTTTTTCGGCTTCCTTGATCTTACATCAACGGGTACGTCTTGTCGAAGACACTCCTCCACTCTCCTCCAAACACGTTTTACCTTGTGCACTGACACATGGAACCTGTTTGCAACTTCTCTAGTGGTGGTCTTCTTTAATTTTCGATTGACACTTCTTGCTAGCAATTCTTCATAAATACCAGTCCTTTGCAGATCTATTAAATTATTGTATTTGTCTTCATCATGAACTCGCTCATTATCTTGTTGCTCTTGCTCCACATCCATGTCTTCTTCTGGTACTAAATCATACATGGCTTCATCTGGTTCTGAATCATCAAGCTCTTCTTCCTCAAACTAAATCTCTATATCGCCTGCATACACACCATAGTCCTCCTCATCAACTTGAAGGTTTCGTAGAGCTTCATACATTGCTTGCACTTCCTATTCCATGCTCTTGAAAATACCACCTTGGTCTTGAAGTTCATCGTCTACAAGATGAGGTCATGTGAGTAGTTGAATAAGATTACAATTAAACATAAATTTATCTTACTAACCTGATTCATCCGATTCATGTAGGTCCTCTTCTCCACGGGCAACGTCAGCCTCATGTTCATATTCTACCTCAAGACATCGACCCTTGTTTAGATTGAAGTGACATGCGGGTTGGAGTTCTTCATCCATGGCTTTGAAAATCAAAAGTCATAATAGAGGTCAAGCTTTCTTTTTGACAAATTCAAATCTGAATAGTACCAAAATTATTAGTTTTTTTCTTCTGAATTATGTTGTGAATTTATGTCAAGAATAGATTCCAACTTAACTTCTCAAATAGAAATACTGCATTGTTTCATTTAGGAATATTAGTTGCATCCAGAAGTAAATCTTCACGAGGCAATGATAGAAATAATATTTTCTCTGTCTTGGCTTTGTATAACAGGCACTTTGAAAATTGTTTGTCTTGTCGCTTGTACGTTGTTAATGTAGTTTCAACATATTTTTTTACTAACCTGATTCATCAGGTTCATGCAGGTCCTCTTATCCATGGGCAACATCGGCCTCATGTTCATCTTCTACCTCAAGAAACATGTTTAGATCGAAGTGAACAAGAAGAATTGAACAAATTAGCAAGGAGTACCTGGGTCCATGTTTAGATCGAAGTGATGTTCGGGTTGGAGTTCTTCGTGCAAGGCAGCTCCATCTTCTTCCTGTACAACTGCTCATGCAAGGCAGCTCCATCTTCTTCCTATACAGGCTGCTCGTCCAAGGCAGCTTCATCTTCTTCCTGTACAGGTTCAATTGAGATCAACAGGTTGCCAATTCAGACCAGGCAACCCGCTAGCTTCTTCCTCTCCCTCATCTGGTGCTGCTAAGTTCAAGTCGATGCCCATGGCTAGTGTGTGTGTGGTCTACTATTTGGTCCATGTAAGTTGGCTTTGTAGCTAGGATTAGACACTTGGTCTTCTAATTTTTGTAGCGCCAAGTACCTTTGTTGTTTTACTAGTATAACTGGCGGGAACCGTGAAAGTTGGAGGTAAATTTGTCCCGGTTTCCATTGCTCGCATAATTGTGAATGTTTGTGGGTGGGTCTATACATGGGTGTACAAGAGAAAAATGTTATTAAGAGGAGTTTGATGGATCATATAGCTTATTTTTGTTTGTACGCTATTATATATTCCTTCGCCATTTAGGCCCAATTGGAACACATCATCTTAAAAGTTTTGGGCGTCGATAACTGTCACACGTTTGGCACAATGGACACCCGACCGCACGACTCTTCCGATCGTACCCAGGAGCCAGCCCATATGATCCTATGTGGGCGAACATTAAAAATGCTCACACGTTGTGACGCCCGAATATTTAAGCTACAGTGAACCTCTGCTAATGATGCCACATCACATCGATTATTGTTGCTAATCTCACGTTAGTTCGAAACCGATTCGAATTCAAATTCAAAATCAAGCAAACAATAAAAGTTTTTAAATTTTAAAACTAAAATGTTCGGAGAGAACCAAATATCGCATAGGTAATTATGTTGGAGAAACCACACTTTTATAGAATGCTTAAATACTTTAAGATGAATAAAACAGTAGCAAAAACTATTATTTAAATACTTTTAAATAATAATTAATTACAAAACTATTTTACTTTGGGTAGAAAAATTAATGTGGCAGTGGCATAATTGGTGACATCCATTTAGGTGCCACTTCGGTATATGGTTAACACTAGAATAAACAGCAACTAAAAGAAACAGAAAAGAAATAAAACAAACAAAAGGAAAACGGAAAGGTTAAAGAAAAGGAAAAGGGGACATTGTGCACTAGGCCTAGTGCACAGTGCCGGCCCAGCTGGCCCAACCCCGGGCCATCCCTTTCCTCCCCCTGTTCACCGTCGCGGTGGACGCTGCACCCGCGTCCATGGCGCGGATGGCCACGCGTCGGCCATCCCACGGCCGTCCCCGTCGCCCCCGTCGACCTACAAGGGCACCCATGCCCTGGTTGAACCCTAGCTGCCCTCCAGATCCCCCCTCTCTTCGCCCCTCTCCCACACGCCCGAGCTCGTCGGCGCTGCCGTCGCCATACCGCCGCCGTAGGCGCGGCCACCGGCCTCCCGGCACCATCGGAGAATGCCCAGGAGCTCCGCCAACCACGCCTTCTTCTACCTCGCCACTGGATCGGGGTCGAGGAGCTACAACCACGACGACCCCTTTGTCTCCGTCTCCATCGGCCGCCGTGAGCTCCGCAAGGTCCGCCGCCGTTCTGCAGCTTCTAAGCCATCGACGGGCCTCTGTGCGCCTGCTAGGTGAGCCCCGCGCCTTCCCTTCCCTCTCCGGCAACGCTCCCCCCGTAGCTCGCTCGCCGCTGCTGCCGAAGCTTGGCCCCGCCGCGGATCTCCTCGTCGTCGCTACCGACGCCGTCGAGCTCAACCGAGCCCCGCGTCGCGCTCAGGGCCTCGCGGCGAAGCCGCCCGCGCCCTTAATTGTCTTGCCGCGCGTTGCGACGTCGACCCCGCCGAACGGACGAAGGCGCCGCCGCTGCAGCTAGTCGCCGGCGCCCTTCCCCGCCTCTCCAGCTGCTACCGCGGCCACCCCTAGACGTGGCTCGTCGACCCCTTTCGAACGCGCCCTTCCGCGCGTCAGATGGACGCTGGGGGGGACGAATCCCGCCCGGCTCCGACGTAGATCCGCCGCGGAAGAGGCTCGCCGGAGCTTTCTCCGGCGCCACGCCGACGTGCCCACCTGGGGCCACCCCGCTGGGTCATTGACCAGTGGGCCCGACCCCCCCTTTGACCAGTTGACTAAGTCAACTATGTTGACTGGGCGGGCCCTGTCTATGACATGTGGGTCCCGCCTGTTGAAATGATTTTTCATAAATAACTAAATCTGTTAATTAATTAAATTAATTAATCGAAACACTAATTACCCACTGACCAGTAGGCCCCCACTAATTAGATTAATTAGATTAAACTAACTCAGATAACTAAACCACTGTCAATGACATGTGGGCCCCACTGGACCCACAGGTCAGGTTTGACTCTGGTCAGCGGACTGTTGACCGCTGACGTCACCTCTACGTCATGCTGACGTCACCAGACACTGTTCTGGATAATGCTGATTTGAAATAAATAAATAAATTCCAGAAATGTTTAAAATCTTTAGAAAATCATAGAAAATAATCCGTAACTCGGATGGAAAAACTTTGTACATAAAAGTTGCTCAGAACGACGAGACGAATCCGAATATGCAGCCCGTTCATTCGCCACACATCCCTAGCATAGAAACACGCAACTTTCCCCCTCCGGTTCATCTGTCCAAAAACGCGAAACACCAGGAATACTTTCCCGGATGTTTCCCCCCTTTGCTAGTATCACCTAGTACTGCGTTAGGTCACCCCTAGCACCGCGTATTGCCATGTTATGCTTTGTGATGCTTTGATTGCTCTGTTATTTATTGTGTTTCCCCTCCGTTACTTCTTTCCGGTAGACCCCGAGACCGCTGCCGGTACCCCTGTGATCGACTACATCGACGATGACCCCTTCTCTTGCCAGAGCAACCAGGCAAGCCCCCCCCCCCTTGATCACCGGATATCGCCTATTCTTCTCTCTACTGCTTGCATTAGAGTAGTGTAGCCTATTACTGCTTTCCGTTAATCCTATCCTGTTGCATAGCCTGTCTTTGCTACTACTGTTGTTACCTTTACCTGCAATCCTAAATGCTTAGTATAGGATGCTAGTATTCCATCAGTGGCCCTACAGTCTTGTCCGTCTGCCATGCTATACTACTGGGTCGTGATCACTTCGGGAGGTGATCACGGGCATATGCTATATACTTTATACCGTAAGCCTGCGCTTGTATTAAGGAGGCTAGGTCTGCTTCCGGCCGCGTTCGCAATGTGCAGGTGTGCAATGGGCGATGGGCCCAGACCCCTACGCGCATAGGATTTAGACCGGTGTGCTGACCTCTCTGTTGTGCCTAGGTGGGGCTGCGACGTGTTGATCTTCCGAGGCCGGGCATGACCCAGGAAAGTGTATCCGGCCAAAGGGGATCGAGCGTGTTGGGTAATGTGGTGCACCCCTGCAGGGAAGTTCATCTATTCGAATAGCCGTGATCCTCGGTAACAGGACGACCCTGAGTTGTACCTTGACCTTATGACAACTAGAACCGGATACTTAATAAAACACACCCTTCCAAGTGCCAGATATAACCCGGTGATCGCTCTCGCATAGGGCGACGAGGGGAGGATCGCCGGGTAGGATTATGCTATGCGATGATACTTGGTGAACTTCAGTCTACTCTCTTCTACATGCTGCAAGATGGAGGCTGCCAGAAGCGTAGTCTTCGATAGGACTAGCTATCCCCCTCTTATTCTGGCATTCTGCAGTTCAGTCCACCAATATTGCCTCTTTACACATATACCTATGCATATGTAGTGTAGATCCTTGCTTGCGAGTACTTTGGATGAGTACTCACGGTTGCTTTGCTCCCCCTTTTTCCCCTTTCCTTTCTTTCTGGTTGTCGCAACCAGATGCTGGAGCCCAGGAGCCAGACGCCACCGTCGAAGACGACTCTTACTACACCGGAGGTGCCTACTACTACGTGCAGGCTGCTGACGACGACCAGGAGTAGTTTAGGAGGATCCCAGGCAGGAGGCCTGCACCTCTTTCGATCTGTATCCCAGTTTGTGCTAGCCATCTTATGGCAACTTGTTTAACTTATGTCTGTACTCAGATATTGTTGCTTCCGTTGACTCGTCTATGATCGAGCACTTGTATTCAAGCCCTCAAGGCCCCTGGCTTGTATTATGATGCTTGTATGACTTATTTTATTTTTAGAGTTGTGTTGTGATATCTTTCCGTGAGTCCCTGATCTTGATCGTACACGTTTGCGTGTATGATTAGTGCACGATTGAATCGGGGGCGTCACACACGTTCGGGCGCAGCTAGGATGGCCCACACGACCATGTGTGGCAATTTCTCACCCCCACCCTGTGAGCGAGAACGCGTGTGTAATTAGTTTTAGTTGCCATGTGTAATTAGTTATAGTTGTCATTTATAACTAATTGAAGTTGTCACGTGTGGTCAAACCATAGTTTTCATGTATAATCAGCCATAATTGCCGTTTGTGATTAACTAGTTGTCACATATGCACAACTGTAGTTGGCATCTATCACCGTGCGAGCGTCGTGTGGGCGAAGAACAGTTTCACCCACACGTTCGGACGAGCGTCGTGTGTCCGTTCGGGCGAGGAGTGCCCACAAATGTGGCACTAAATGATAACGCCCACACGATGCTGGGTGCTTACGTGGCTCTCGACCCAGGTGGCAACTACTGCAATATTTGTGCAAATGAATCGAATGGCATCGACTGCGTTTGGCCCATGTTGATAGGTGCCACACATGTGGGAGTTATCATTTAGGAAAGTTTTCGAAACAGGAAAACTGTAAGAACTGAGATGTAAGACCAACTCTAACCGATCCCTAAAAAATAGAGGAAGATCCGGACGAGTGAACCTTAGTGGAGTATATTTACCCCACCAAGTTTTGGCCGGACCTAACCGATCCCCTAAATATAACGGAGTATAATTTTGTTTTCTCCAACTTATTCATTTCTAGTTTACATTTCAACTATATATTAGCACACATATAGAAATGGAACATAGATATGAAGGTTCAAGTAGTTTACAAACCGAATTCAAAATTTACAGACTGAATTATTCAAATTAAAACACACCTAATGCTTCAAATGTAGCAAATAACATGAGAAACACAACTAAGAAATGCTATGAAGTAGCCAGTGATGCTCAATAAGATCTTTTTGGAGTTGAGTATGAACTTGTCGGTTCTTAATCCCACGATGCCCTTCAAGGTATTCCTGGATCCTATTTGGAACGTACTCTGGCTCATTAGAAATCCTCTTACTTCACTTTCTGCCATCAACCTCTGGGTGTCTTCCTCGTTGGGTGCCCTCAAGTACTTCGGTCCAAAAACATCAATCACAGCTTTAGTGAACCTTCGAACGGACTCCAAGATTGTGTCTTCACCAACGCGGACATAGTCGTCAATTGCATCGGCCGAACATCCGTGTGCCCAAACTCAAACAGCCGCAAGGCACTTCATCAGAGGGCTTGCACTTATCTCTCCGCATACATTTCTTCGAAGCTTGAACCAATCATCATACTTCTCAATGGCTTTTGCAATGGTCAGAAAAAAAGACTTGTGTGCATCTGAAAGCACAGGCGAAAGTACTTCTTCGGATAGGTTGGAGTTGGATCAAACTAGTCTCTCATGATCTTGGCATGACCCTTCACTCTATCATAGTCGATTTGTATGCGGCCAAACTGCCATTCTCTCCTAGGCCGCCCAATATCATCGCTGAAAATCATGCCACGAACGGTTTCAAAGTCTTCCTCATCTTCTTCCTCTTCGGACGACGACGAGTCCTCGAAGACCATCTCCCTCAACCTCTTCATCTTCAATTCAAACATATCGGTTCAAAACGAAAAAAAACTCACCTAGGCAAACCATCGAACACTTGCAAGCCGGTGGCGGTGCACTGGCTGGCTGACGTCGTTTAGGCCAAACCAGCGGGAAACGACGTGTGAGAATGACCTGCAACAGTGCCCAAGAAGGCCAGATGTGGCGGCCGCCAAAAGAGGAAGAAGATTCGAAGCAATCCAACGAATCGGCTATGGCGATGGCGGCGGTGTTCACCTTGATTTCGACGATGACGACAGACGGCGAATGGGCACGGAGTCGAGCAGAAGGGCGAGAGGGCCAAGGGAGGCAACGAGGTAGTGGCGGGGCCGGTGGGCGGTCGTCGGGAGGTGCGTCAGCGAAGAGGCAGTGGGGGGAGAGGCACGAGAGAGGCAATTTTTTTCTTCCGAGTGGTAGTGGCCGAGTATATTTAGGTGCCGGATGGAAGGCAGAGTAAAAATTATTCTCCTCTATTCGGTTTAGACGACCGGCTAGGTGCCGGTTAAAGGAGTAAAACCGAAGGGGATCGGTTAGATTTGGCCTAATGCATCTAAATTGTCACAGGAATTCGAAATATACGAATACTTCAAATTGCAGTTCGGATGCCACACTGTAAAAGCGTAGGAATTCTAGACACAAGTCATGTTTGTTTTTCTCCAAACTTCATATGGATTGCCCATTTTCCTAGTAATTTCATAGGAACCTGGACGATTTGTATAGAAATTCAGCCCTCTAAAACTCATACGATTTTTGTTCTAAAAAAATACTGCAATTTTTCCATATTTCCAAAAATGTGGTACGCAATTGCATTTAGACCCCGAGCTTGTGCGACGTGTGAACAGGAGAAAAATGCAGGGGATTGAAGAAGCACATTTTTCAGAGAAGCTAGACCGATCAACACGAAATTGACTCGAGATCAACCAAGCGACCATCCATCTATTCATATTGCCGTGTGCATGAACCGAGGCACGGCACCGCTCCCCATGCATCAAACACGTTTTCTTCAGTGTAGACACACAGACGGCACGCGGCAGTACATGGTCATTCAATATTAGTCGAAGTCGTTTGGTCCACCGTTTGACGGCGCACCAGTACGTGCAACTTCGCGGAAGCTGCACGTTCCGTGAGGCATTGCAGTGGTCTTCGACAAGAGATTCAAGTCGTCTCGCTCTGGGTCTTCGACCCGCTGGCAGATGCATATTTCTATCTTGTGACGGAGGAAAGAAAAGGTGAAGAGAAAAAAATAGCCTAAAAAGATAAAAAAAAGGGGCATTCTGAGAATTGAACTCGGGACCTCTCACACCCTAAGCCAGAATCATACCACTAGACGAAATGCCCGTTAGTTGTTACAGTTTTCATTATCCAGGTATATATAATGATGCGAGATAGAGCTTTGGGATGCAGATTTGAGGATTTCCCAAAATGCTTTTCAGGTGGGTTTGCTTTCAGGTTTCAGCGAGTCATTTCTTTGGACCTGTTGGATTTCCACGGAGCGGTATGGCTATTGCTTTCCGACACGGCAGATGGTGGTGCTCAACTGCTGATTGTTCTCCGACAGAGTTCTACTCCTTTTGTATGCCAACTCGCCGGGGCGACATGGCTGGCGTCTCCCTTCGGGGATCAAATGTGAGAGATCAGCATGCGGTTTTAGTTGGGAACAGGGGATTTTCACCCTGTTCTTAGAGACGTCTATTAAACTCCCCCGCCACTTGGCCAAATTTTGTAATCTCTTTTTTAGAGGAAAGGCATGCATCCGTCTTGAAAAATAAAGTCACCAGGCAGAATACATCGAAACCAAACAGAAGGATAAAGTCGGCCACAACCACACAAAGGGACAAAGTATTGAGGTACACGGCAGAACAGCCAAACAACCGCGCTACGCAGGCCGAAAGAGACGACACCAAGCAACACCTAGGCCACTACCTAGAGCAAAAGGAAGGACCGAAGACAACTAGCCAGCTGGGACCTGCTGCGAGATAAAAGAAGCCGAAGCCCGAATTTTGCCACATAGTAGGTCGAATGCACCATGGTCAGCAGCCTTAGTCAATGATCTCCACTGCTGCAAAAACAAATAAGTTTGAAATAAGCAATCAGCAGGCTTAGCAGGATAGATATGCTCAATTGTAAATTTGTTCCTAGTCGTCCACAAGGACCAGCAAATCGCGGCAAAACCAAGACAGAACATGCGTTTGGTAATCCTAGTAAGGCCATTCGCCAAGGTTCTGAGCTCAAAGAAGGAGGTGTGGTGCCAAGTGACACACAGCCAAAAACAAATACAACACCAAACCATCCTGGCCAGAACACAACTGAAAAAGATATGATTCGTATCCTCCAAAGCGCCGCATAACGCACAAGTATCCGAATCAGGCCTATTACGTTTACGAATCTGGCCATCAACAGGAAGCTGACCCCTAAAGGCTTGCCACAAGAAGATCTTAATTTTAGGAGGAATGCAGGCACGCCAGATGGATCGAAACTTAGTAGTAGGTATCCCAGAAATGAGTCTAGCATATAAGGACTTAACCGAAAAGCGACTAGTGGCCGAATGGGGCCAATTTTGTAATCTCCTCCTGCTAAGTCAATGAAATGTCAATGATCCACTGGATCTTTCAAAAAAATATGCCAACAAAATCAAATTGATGTTTATATTCCATCTTTAAATGTGCTATATGTTCAATCCTCGCAAATAAATAAAAAGAGTTTAGAGATTCCAATCACATGGTTTATTAGACAACTATTGTATCTCACCCGCAAAAGAAAAGACAACTATTGTATCTTCATTCAGTAAAGGTGCTGCAAACCTACAATTTTTTCACATAAAACCTGAACTTCTGGAGACACAGTGACAAGCAGAGACTGAACGCGCAATGCACATGCAATACACTGTAGATTCAAGGAATGCTAGGGGCCAGTCTGGAATTCATGAATTTCACCACAGACAATTCAATTCCAGCGAAAACCGGGATAATTCAAGCATTCAAAATCAGGCTTAACTCAACTGTTTAAATAGAAATATTTCCAACTGGGATACCAGTTACTCTCAATCTGATGCTGCTTCCTAAAACTAGGGAGAATGAAACTAATAAAAACTAACCTAGTAGTTGTGCCCTAACTTTCATCATCATCAATGATGCCATGTCTAGCAGCACATCGAGTGGGGACTGTAATATGGGATCTGGATTCGCTGACTTAGCCACAGCAAGTCCCTGCTGACTTCGTCGCAGGATCAAGATTCAAAGGCCGAGATTCGTTGAATCACTGTTCCCAAAACTGTTCACATAAATCACTGTTCGTGCAAATCATTGTTGATCATACTGTAGCATCCGATCAGGCCATCACTTTTCAATCAGACGGACATGACTAAGCAAAGGTAGCGGCACTATAGCCTCGCTACCTTTGCCAGGGCAAGTCAACGAATTTGAATCGTGTAATATGGACCACACAAGAGGCTGGGAGCATGGCCGAATTCATCTGACTAAATAGAAAATTGAAGATACATTAGCTCAGGGAGAACAGAATTATCCTGGGATGGCCCATGTGAGCTGCATGTACTACCTCCGTCCGGGTTATTGGGGCCCTTCGTATTTTGGGTCAAGTTTCGACCATCTATAAAACTAACATACTATAAATTACTCAATATAAGAGCGTTTTTGACACTACACTAGTGTTATAAACACTCTTATATTATGGGACGGAGGGAGTATATGATAGAAACAGTATATTATTGGATTCGTATTTGAAAGAGCTTTCTCATAATATAATTAATTTTGACATGTAGTTTACATTTTATTAGTTAAATTTATGATAACTTTAGCCCAAATTAAGAGGGGACAATAACCTGCACGGAGGTAGTACTTCATTATTCTTTTGGTGATGGGAGTTGTGTGCCCTCTTTGAAACAACCTGACTGACAGCGACAGAGAGCACCCAGTCAGGGGTCAGGTTGAGCAAGAACGCCTCAATCAGCTGCGCTATGATCTGCATGTTCCCTTGCACCAATGCAAGAAGTTCAACCATTTCTAGAGCCATAGAAAGGTTGGTATCTCGGTCACATCGAACAAGAACTCAACATTCTTAAAACAACCTGAAACGGTTTGCTATCAGTATCGACTGAAGTATTATGTTTAATTATGTTACAGTATATGTGGATTGCCCTAGCCCTCTCCATAAGTTCGTACTTTTGGTTGCGTTGGCAAGTGCATGAAGCTTAACATGGTATCAGAGCCCAAGATCTTGAGTTCAAGTCCTGACTTCTGCAATTTATCTATAAAATTGCTGATGCCCCTCTTTGTGTCCGCGTATAGGCCTCTCGAGTCATACATGAGTTTCGTGCACCATCGCTCTCTTCCGGTTGCACGTATTGACTTGTCTTCCCCGTCACACGTGAGAGTGTGTGTTACAGTATATGCAGATTGCAGAAGCTGATAACCCACAAGTATAGGGGATCGTTTGTAGCCTTCTTCGATAAATAAGAGTGTCGAACCCAACAAGGAGCTAAAGGTAGAACAAATATTCCCTCAAGTTCTATCGATCACCGATACAACTCTACGCACACTTGACGTTTGCTTTACCTAAAACAAGTATGAAACTATTTTGCAAGAATAAAACTAAAAGTACTTTGCGAGAATAAAACTAGGATAAATTGCAAGGTAATAAAAGTGGATAGCTTTTGTCAACAAGAAAGTCATTTGTCCCTAGGTAATCGATAACAAGTACCAGTAATCATTATTGCAATTTTATATGAGGGAGAGGCATGAGCTAACATACTTTCTCTACTTGGATCATGTGCACTTATGGTTGGACCCCTAGCAAGCATCCGCAACTACTAAAGATCATTAAGGTCCTGAAACCCAACCATAGCATTAAGTATGAAGTCCTCTTTACTCCCATACGCCATAACCCACTTATTCGCGTTTAGGCTGCTGTCACCCCCGCAACACCGACAATAAGCAAACCATGAACATATTGCAACACCCTACATCGGGGCCCCCTCCGTTTGTGCGACACGGAGGGCACCGTAGGACAGCACCATAAATAAAGTATACAATCATACCAACCAAGATCACGATTAACCCATAGGACAAAATGGATCTACTCAAACATCATAAGATAACCATAGATCATTTGGAAATAATTTATGGAGTTGAGCACCACGTTTAAGTAGAGATTACAGTAGGGAGAAGGGGTGTCACACCGCTGCATAGAGGGGGGAGAGTCGGTGTTGATGGTAGCAAGATTGTTGATGTCAGTCGCCGTCACGATCCTTGCCCCGATGACACTCCGACGCCACCGGGAGAGTGGGGGAGAGAGCCCCCCTCCTTCTTGTTCTTCCTTGGCCTCCTCCCTAGATGGCAGGATGGTTTCCCCTCTGTTCCATGGCCTCCATGGCGGCGGAGGGGCTCTCCCGCCCCTCCGAGATTAGATCTCCCTCTCTGTTCTCTTCTGTTTCACGTTCCCGAGATCTGGCCGAAAACCATTTCTTATATTCCCGGAGGCCCGTAACTCCGATTGCGCTGAAATTTTAACATGATTTTTTAACGGATATAAGCTTCCTTGCGCCCGAAGTAGAGATCCAACCGACGTACGAGGTGAGCATAAGACACCTGGGCGCGCCTGGGGCCTGGGGCGTGCCCTGGTGTATCTTGGGGCCTGTAGGGCCCCGTTTGCGTTGATTCCACCTCCCAAAATTCACAAATATTCCAAAATAATTCTCCGTAAAATTTTGTTGCATCTGGACTTCGTTTGATATGGATATTCCGCGAAACAAAAAACATGCAAAAAAAAACAGGAACTGGCACTGGGCACTGGATCAATAGATTAGTCCAATAAATCATATAAAATG
The DNA here is from genome assembly GCF_018294505.1 of Triticum aestivum. NCBI lineage: Eukaryota > Viridiplantae > Streptophyta > Magnoliopsida > Poales > Poaceae > Triticum > Triticum aestivum. The sequence goes on from NC_057811.1 coordinate 171,542,948, forward strand.
TTGCCAAAGTATGTGAAAGTTGTATAATATTGGCATGAAACGATCAGAAATTATAGATACGACAGAGACGTATCAGCATCCCCAAGCTTAATTCCTGCTCGTCCTCGAGTAGGCAAATGATAAAAAAGTAATTTCTGATGTGGAATGCTACCTAGCATAAACTTGATCATATGTCTAATCGTGGCATGAATATTAAGACACGAGTGATTCAAAGCAATAGTCTATAATTTGACAGAAAGACATCAGTACTCAGGCATGCCAACAAACAATCATGTCTTTCAAAATATCAACGCTAAAGAAAGCTATCCCTACAAAATCATATAATCTTGTCATGCTCTGTCTTCTTAGCACAAAGTATTTATCATGCACAACCCCGATGACAAGCCGAGCAATTGATTCATACTTTTTAACGCGCTTCAGCTTTTTCAACCCTCGCGCAATACATGAGCGCAAGCCATGGATATAGCACTATAGGTGGAATAGAGTATGATGATAGGGGTAAATATAGAGAAGACAAAAAGTAAGAAAGTCTCACATCGATGCGGCTAACCAATGGGCTATGGAGATGCCCATCAATTGATATCAACATGAGGAGTAGGGATAGACATGCAACGGATGCACTAAGAGCTATACGTGTATGAAAGTTCAATATGAAAACTAAGTGGGTGTGCATCCAACTTGCTTGCTCATGAAGACCTCAGACATTTGAGGAAGCCCATCATCGGAATATACAAGCCAAGTTCTATAATGAAAAATTCCCACTAGTATATGAAAGTGACAACATAGGAGACTCTCTATATGAAAAACATGGTGCTACTTTGAATCACAAGTGTGGAATCAGCATGCCCCTTCTCTCTTTGTTTTTTCCTTTTTCTTTTTCTTTTTTTCTTTTTTCTTTTTTTCTTTCTTTTTCTTTTTCTTTTTCTTTTTTGCTTTTTTGCTTTTTCTTTTTTTCTCTCTCATTGTCCAGAGTCTCATCCCGACTTGTGGGGGAATCATAGTCTCCATCATCCTTTCCTCACTAGGGCAATGCTCTAAAAATGAATAATGATGATCATCACACTTCTATTTACTTGTAACTCAAAAGAAATAAAAATTACAACTCGATACCTATAACAAAATATGACTCTATATGAATGCCTCTGGCAGTGTACCAGGATGTGCAATGATCTAGCTTAACATGTATAAAAAATGATGAACGGTGGCTGAGCCAAAAATACTATGTCAGCTATATGATCATGCAAAGCAATATGACAATGAATGCTCAAGTCATCAAAACGGAAGCGGTGGAAGTTGCATGGCAATATATCTCGGAATGGCTATGGAAAGGCCATAATAGGTAGGTATGGTGGTTGTTTTGAGGAAGATATAATAAGGCTTATGTGTGATAGAGCGTATCATATCACGGGGTTTGGATGCACCTGCGAAGTTTGCACTGACTCTCGAGGTGAGAAAGGGCAATGCACGGTACCGTAGAGGCTAGCAAATTGCGGAAAGGTAAGAGTGTGTATAATCCATGGACTCACATTAGTCATAAAGAACTCATATACTTATTGCAAAAGTTTTATTAGCCCTCGAAGCAAAGTACTACTACGCATGCCCCTAGGGGGATAGATTGATAGGAAAATACCATCGCTCGTCCCCGACCGCCACTCATAAGGAAGACAATCAATAATAAATCATGCTCCAACTTCATAGCATAACGAGAGACTATACATGCATGCTTCGGGAATCACAAACCTTAACACCAATATTCTTACTAACCACAACCGTTTGCTAGTACCTCCCACATATTCCATCTCTATATCGCAAAACTATTGCAAGGAATCAAACATATCATATTCAGTGATCCATAAGTTTTATGTAGGATTTCATGACTAACCATGCAATTGACCAATTCCTTTTGACTCTCTAAATAGATATAAGTGAAACATGAGAGTTTAATTCTTTCTACAAAAGATCATGCTCTAACAAATATAAGCGAAGCAAAAGATCATTCTTTAAATTAATAGTTTTCTATGTGAAGAGAAACAGGCAATCCAAACTTAAAATGATATAAGTGAAGCACGTGAAGCATTCTATAAAGCCACACTCAAAAGATATAAGTGAAGTGCAATGAGCATTCTATAAATCAACCATGGACTATCTCATACCAGCATGGTGCATAAAATAAAAATGAAAAATAAACACAAAAGACGCTCCAAGAGTCACACATATCACATGAACAAAACGAGAACGAAAACATACCGATACTTGTTGTAGAAAGATGGGATGCCTTCCGGGGCATCCCCAAGCTTAGACGCTTGAGTCTCCTTGAATATGTACTTGGGGTGCCTTGGGAATCCCCAAGCTTGAGCTCTTGCCTCTCCTCCTTCTCCTTATATCGAGACCTCCTCGATCTTTGATCACTCCATCCACACAAAACTCAACAGAAAGCTTGGTAAGATCCGTTAGTATAATAAAGCAAATCACTACTCTAAGTACTGTTACAAACCAATTCATTTTTTTGCATTGCAAATACTGTATTATAACTTTTCCATGGCTTATACCACCGATAGAATCGATAGTTTCATCAAAACAAGCAAAACAATGCATCAAAAACAGAATCTGTCTTAAACAGGACAGTCTGTAGCAATCTGAACATCTACCATACTTCTGGCACTCCAAAAATTCTGAAACATTAGGACAAAATAAACAATTTGTATAGCAAGACTGTGCAAAAAGTTTCAGAAACTTTCGATGTTCCACTAAAAAAAATGTAAATTCACGCACAACAGCCAAAGTTTCTGTTTTTGCACCGCATATACCAACAAGCAATCTACTCATCCTAAAGGCAAATCTTGGCACAATAATTTTAGAATACAATGGATTTGTACAAGGGGATAATTATTTTTGTTGAAAAGTTTCTGTAATTAAGATCCACAAAGTTTCCATGGGCATGAACAAAGTTCAAGGCTAGCTCCTACTTTCACAATGCTCGAACCTCTCACTTTCACTTTTCTTTTTGTGAAGTTTTAAGTTCCTCTCTATATTTTTTTTGTTTTGAACTTTATAAAAACACTCAAAAGAAATAAATGACTCTCTAAAACTTCGGGGTTGTCTCTGTGGCAGCGCTTTCTTTAAAGCCATTAAGCTAGGCATAAAGTGCTCAAGTAATGGATCCACCCGGATCCCAAGGTATATGAAAGCCAATTTTAATTAACAATGATTTGTAATTTAGTTGTGAGCACAAAGCAACATATATCATGCAATGACAAAGTCTAACTCTCTTCCTATGCATCGGCATGCCATACACGAACAATTCATGCACATCAAGTAAAGGCCAATACATAGCATAAGCAGTTTGTTGCAATTTTTTCGTGTTGGAAAAATAGAGAGGCGGAGATGTAGTTCCGATCTCATAATAATTGCAAGTAGGAGCAGCAAGCACATGCATATTATATTCATCAAAATAATCATGTGCAACGGTAAAAGGCAACCCATCAATGTAATCCTTAATAAGCGCAAATTTCTCCGATATAGTGTAGTTTGGAGAATTCAAAAAGATAATAGGGCTATCATGTGTGGGTGCAATAGCAACAATTTCATTCTTAACATAAGGAACTATAGCAAGTTCATCTCCATAAGCATAATTCATGTTGGCATCATGGCCATAAGCATAGCAAGCATTAAGTTCATCAAAAAGGGATATTTCAAAAGAATCAACGGGATCATTGCAATTATCATAGCATTCATCCTTCGGTAAGCATGCAGGGAAATTAAACAATGTATGTGTTGTAGAGTTGCTCTCATTAGAAGGTGGGCATGGGTAGTTATCCGCCCTTCCTCCTTTTGTTCTTCGCTCTCCTCATCATCTTTTTCATCCAATGACCTCACAGTTTCATCAATTCCATCTTCCATAGACTCCTGCAAAATATTAGTCTCTTCTCGGACAGCGGAGATTTTCTCAATAAATTCATCAATATCGGAATTATATTTATAATTATCATAACAATATTTAAGGATGGCAAAATTTTCAGGTCTATAAACATCATCATCAAAAGCTTCATACTTTAAAAACAAAGATTCAATTTCATAAGCACCCTTAAAAGCAACAAATTATTCTATTCATTCCACATCATAATAATCATATCTACCATTGGCATAAGAAGCCAAGGTTTCATTATCATTAAATTTGCATGAAAAGAAGGTGTGGAGCGTTCATCCTAGAGCAACAAGTATAATCATATCTCTGGCATAAATTCCAAGTATAACAATGCAACATATCAATTTGATCCCATAATAGTTTCCATTTTTGTGTCAAGAGATAACCCCTAATGTATTCACGTTAATCCAAAGTTACTCCCATTATCAAGTTGAATGGGGTTTTCTCCGGATTATCAAAGTAGTGCATAATATTTTTCACATAACGCGCATCAAGGGTTTTAGGAGGTTCCCCATCTCCATGAGTAGCAAGTACAACTAATTTTTTGGTGTTTCATGTTCCATATCCATAACTGAAGATAGGGAACAACTTAGAACAGGAAATAAAAACTACTTAGTGATAAAGCAAACAAGCACACACGAGAATATTCACCCCACGCTATTGCTCCCCGGTAACGGCGCCAGAAAAAGGTCTTGATAACCCACAAGTATAGGGGATCGTTTGTAGCCTCTTCGATAAATAAGAGTGTCGAACCCAACGAGGAGCTAAAGTTAGAACAAATATTCCCTCAAGTTCAATCGACCACCGATACAACTCTACGCACACTTGACGTTTGCTTTACCTAAAACAAGTATGAAACTATTTTTCAAGAATAAAACTATAAGTACTTTGCGAGAATAAAACTACGGATAAATTGCAAGGTAATAAAAGTGGATAGCTTTTGTCAACAAGAAAATCATTTATCCCTAGGTAATCGATAATAAGTACCGGTAATCATTCTTGCAATTTTATATGAGGGAGAGGCATGAGCTAACATACTTTCTCTACTTGGATCATATGCACTTATGATTGGACCCCTAGCAAGCGTCTGCGACTACTAAAGATCATTAAGGTCGTGAAACCCAACCATAGCATTAAGTATCAAGTCCTCTTTACTCCCATACGCCCAAACCCACTTATCCGTGTTTAGGCTGCTGTCACCCTCGCAACACCGACAATAAGCAAACCATGGACATATTGCAACACCCTACAGCGGGATCCCTCCGTTTGTACGACATGGAGGGCACCGTAGGACAACACCATAAATGAAATATACAATCATACCAACCAAGATCACGATGAACCCATAGGACAAAACGGATGTACTCACACATTATAGGATAACCATAGATCATTTGGAAATAATATATGGATTTGAGCACCATGTTTAAGTAGAGATTATAGCGGGGAGAAGGGGTGTTACACCGCTGCATAGAGGGGGAGAGAGTTGGTGTTGACGATAGTAAGATTGTTGATGTAGATCATCGTCACGATCCTTGCCCCGGCGGCACACCAGCGCTACCGAGAGAGAGGGGAGAGAGAGCCCCCTCCTTCTTCTTCTTCCTTGGCCTCCTCCCTAGATAGGAGGAGGGTTTCCCCTCTGGTCCATGGCCTCCATGGCGGCGGAGCGGTGGGAGACCCTCTGAGATTAGATCTCCCTCTCTATTCTCTTCTGTTTCACGTTCCCCAGATCTGGGCGAAAACCGTTTCTTATATTCCCGGAGATCCGTAGCTTCGATTGCGCTGAAATTTTAACACGATTGTTCACCTGATATAAGCTTCCTTGCACCCGAAGTAGAGATCCAACCGACATACGAGGTGAGCATAAGACACCTGGGCGCGCCCTGGTGTATCTTGGGGCCTGTGGGCCTAGGTTTGCGTTGATTCCACCTCCCAAAATTCACAAATATTCCAAAATAATTCTCCGTAAAATTTTATTGCATTTGGACTTTGTTTGATATGGATATTTTGCGAAACAAAAAACATGCAAAAAATAGGAACTGGCACTGGGCACTGGATCAATAGGTTAGTCCAATAAATCATATAAAATGTTGCCAAAAGTATGTGAAAGTTGTATAATATTGGCATGAAACGATCAAAAATTATAGATACGGCGGAGACATATCATAGCCCTTTCCATCAATTCGAACTTTTGGTTGTGTTGGATAGTGCATGATTCTTAACATGGTATCAGAGCGCAAGGTCTTGAATTCAAGTCATGGCTTTCGCAATTTATCTAAAAATTGCTGGTAGCCTCCCTTTGTGTCCACGTAGAGGCCTCTTGAGTCATACGTGAGTTTCGCATGCCGTCGCTCTCTTCTGGTTGCACGTGTTGACTTGTCTTCCCCGTCACACGTGAGAGGGGGTGTTACAGTATATGTGGATTGCACTAGCCCTTTCCATAAGTTCGGACTTTTGGTTGCGTTGGCTAGTGCACGAAGTTTAACAGATTAAAAAAGTTTCTTAAGTGCTATACTTAGCTACTTACCACCGGGGTTAGGGAATCTCAACAATAAATTAATATGGCCAACAACATGCATATCACCTTTCAGTAAGAATTCACCCTCTATAGCAGGAAACTGGCAGACTCCCACTCATCTCCAGTCATACTCGAGACCAAAGAGAATGAAATTGGAGGTGTTGGGATAGACTTATATTTCTAGAGGAAAGAGTTCTTCAAGAGCTCACTTGTAGGAATTCTTTCAGCTACTAGAGCTATTTCACACCCTTGCGGATGCTAATCTCTGTTTGGAGCGGTGTGGAGGTACAATGCTCCCCAAAATACCACTAGGGACACCATAATCTCCCCACTGTTGGGGAATGCAGTATTTCAAAAAATTTCCTACGATCACACAAGATCTATCTAGGAGATGCATAGCAACGATACGGGAGAGTGTGTCCACGTACCCTTGTAGACCGAAAGCGGAAGCGTTTAGTAACGCGGTTGATGTAGTCGAACGTCTTCACGATCCAACCGATCCAAGTACCGAACGTACGGCACCTCCATGTTCAGCACACATTCAGGACGATGACATCCCTCGAGCTCTTGATCAAGTTGAGGATGAGGGAGAGTTTCGTCAGCACGACGGCGTGGCGACGGCGATGATGAAGTTACCGGCGCAGGGCTTCGCCTAAGCACTATGACGATATGACCGAGGTGTTAACTGTGGAGGGGGCGCCGCACACGGCTAGGAACAATTGATGTGTGTTCTAGGGGTGCCCTCCCCACGTTTATAAAGGAGGAAGAGGGAGGGAAGCAGCCTAGGGCGCGCCCAAGTAGGAGGAATCCTACTTGGGCCCCTAGTCCAATTTGCCCCCTACCATATTTGGACAAGGGGGAAAGGAAGGAGGGGGGAGGGGAAGGAAACAGGAGTCCTACTTCATACTTTCCTTTTCCTCCTTCCTTTCCCTTTCTCCCCACGTGGCTGGCCCTATAGGGGGCGTACCAGCCCCTTGTGGTCTGGTGTGTTCCCTTACTTGGCCCATTAAGCCCATATCTTTGCCGGGGGTTGCCCGGAACCCCTTCCGGTGACCCGGTATCACCTGGAACACTTCCGGTGTCCAAATACCATCATACTATATATGAATCTTTACCTCTCGACCATTTCGAGACTCCTCGTCATGTCTGTGATCTCATCCGGGACTCCGAACAAACTTCGGTCATCAAATCACATAACTCATAATACAAATCATCATCGAACGTTAAGCGTGCGGACCCTACGGGTTCGAGAACTATGTAGACATGACCGAGACACATCTCTGGCCAATAACCAATAGCGGAAGCTGGATGCTCATATTGGCTCCTACATATTCTACGAAGATCTTTATCGGTCAAACGCATAACAACATACGTTGTTCCCTTTGTCATCGGCATGTTACTTGCCCGAGATTCGATCGTCGGTATCATCATACTTACTTCAATCTTGTTACCGACAAGTCTCTTTACTCGTTCCGTAATGCATCATCCCGTGAGTAACTCATTAGTCACATTGCTTGCAAGGCTTATAGTGATGTGCATTACCGAGAGGGCCCAGAGATACCTCTCCGATACACGGAGTGACAAATCCTAATCTCGATCTATGCCAACCCAACAAACACCTTCGGAGACATCTGTAGAGCATCTTTATAATCACCCAGTTACGTTGTGATGTTTGATAGCACACAAGTTGTTCCTCCGGTATTCGGGAGTTGCATAATCTCATAGTCAGAGGAACATGTATAAGTCATGATGAAAGCAATAGCAATAAAACTAAACGGCCATTATGCTAAGCTAACGGATGGGTCTTGTCCATCACATCATTCTCTAATGATGTGATCCCGTTCATCAAATGACAACACATGTCTATGGTCAGGAAACATAACCATCTTTGATTAACGAGCTAGTCAAGTAGAGGCATACTAAGGACACTCTGATTGTCTACGTATTCGCACATGTACTAAGTTTCCTGTTAATACAATTCTAGCAAGAATAATAAACATTTATCATGATATAAGGAAATATAAATAACAACTTTATTATTGCCTCTAGGGCATATTTCCTTCAGTCTCCCACTTGCACTAGAGTCAATAATCTAGTTCACATCGCCATGTGATTTAACACCAATAGTTCACATCACCATGTGATTAGTTCACATCGCCATGTGCTAATACCCAAATGGTTTTACTAGAGTTAATAATCTAGTTCACATCGCTATGTGATTAACACCCAAAGAGTACTAAGGTGTGATCATGTTTTGCTTGTGAGAGAAGCTTAGTCAATGGGTCTGTCACATTCAGAGCCGTATGTATTTTACAAATTTTCTATGTCTACAATGCTCTGCATGGAGCTACTCTAGCTAATTGCTCCCACTTTCAATATGTATCCAGATTGAGGCTCAGAGTCATCCGGATCGGTGTAAAAGCTTGCATCGGCGTAACTCTTTACGACGAACTCTTTATCACCTCCATAACCGAGAAATATCTCCTTAGTCTTCTAAGGATAATTTTGACTGCTGTCAAGTGATCCACACCTGGATCAATATCATACCCCCTTGCCAAACTCATGGCAAGGTACACAATAGGTTTGGTACACAGCATAGCATACTTTATAGAACCTATGGCTGAGGCATAGGGAATGACTTTCATCCTCTTTCTATTTTCTGTCGTGGTCGTGTTTTGAGTCTTACTCAATTTTACACCTTGCAATACAGGCAAGAACTCCTTTGACTGTTCCATTTTGAACTACTTCAAAAATCTTGTCAAGGTATGTACTCATTGAAAAAATTTATCAAGCGTCTTGATCTATCTCTATAGATCTTGATGCCCAATATGTAAGCAACTTCACCGAGGTCTTTCTTTGAAAAACTCCTTTCAAACACTCCTTTATGCTTTCCTGAAAATTCTACATCATTTTCGGTCAACAATATGTCATTCACATATACTTATCAGAAAGGTTGTAGTGCTCCTGATAACCCACAAGTATAGGGGATCGCAACAGTTTTCGAGGGTAGATTATTCAACCCAAATTTATTGATTCGACACAAGGGGAGCCAAAGAATATTCTCAAGTATTAGCAGTTGAGTTGTCAATTCAACCACACCTAGATAACTTAATATCTGCAGCAAAGTATTTAGTAGCAAAGTAATATGGAAGTAATGGTAACGGTAGCAAAAGTAATATTTTTGGGTTTTGTAGTGATTGTAACAGTAGCAATGGAAAAGTAAATAAGCGGAGAACAATATGTGAAAAGCTCGTAGGCATTGGTCGGTGATGGAGAATTATGCCGGATGCGGTTCATCATGTAACAATCATAACATAGGGTGACACAGAACTAGCTCCAATTCATCAATGTAATGTAGGCATGTATTCCGAATATAGTCATACATGCTTATGGAAAAGAACTTGCATGACATCTTTTGTCCTACCCTCCCGTGGCAGCGGGGTCCTAGCGGAAACGAAGGGATATTAAGGCCTCCTTTTAATAGAGTACCGGACCAAAGCATTAACACATAGTGAATACATGAACTCCTCAAACTATGGTCATCACCGGGAGTGGTCCCGATTATTGTCACTTCGGGGTTGCCGGATCATAACACATAGTAGGTGACTATAGACTTGCAAGATAGGATCAAGAACTCACATATATTCATGAAAACATAATAGGTTCAGATCTGAAATCATGGCACTCGGGCCCTAGTGACAAGCATTAAGCATAGCAAAGTCATAGCAACATCAATCTCAGAACATAGTGGATACTAGGGATCAAACCCTAACAAAACTAACTCGATTACATGATAAATCTCATCCAACCCATCACCGTCCAGCAAGCCTACGATGGAATTACTCACGCACGGCGGTGAGCATCATGAAATTGGTGATGGAGGATGGTTGATGATGACGATGGCGACGGATTCCCCTCTCCGGAGTCCCGAATGGACTCCAGATCAGCCCTCCTGAGAGAGTTTAGGGCTTGGCGGCGGCTCCGTATCGTAAAACACGATGAATCTTTCTCTCTGATTTTTTTTCTCCCCGAACACAAATATATGGAGTTGGAGTTGAGGTCGGTGGAGCAACAGGGGGCCCACGAGGCAGGGGGCGCGCCCAGGGGGGTAGGCGTGCCCCCCACCCTCGTGGACAGGTGGAGGCCCCCTGACATGGATTCTTCTTGCAATATTTTTAATATTTTCCAAAAATAAGTTTCGTGGAGTTTCAGGTCATTCTGAGAACTTTTGTTTCTGCACATAAATAACACCATGGCAATTCTGCAGAAAACAACGTCAGTCCGCGTTAGTTCCATTCAAATCATGCAAGTTAGAGTCCAAAACAAGGGCAAAAGTGTTTGGAAAAGTAGATACGACGGAGACGTATCAGCTCCCACTCACTTTCTTGTAAATACAGGCTTCACCGCAAGTCTATATAAAACTATATGATTTGATCAACTTATCAAAGCATATATGCCAACTCCGAGATGCTTGCACCAGTCCATAGATGGATCGCTGGAGCTTGCACATTTTGTTAGCACCTTTAGGATTGACAAAACCTTCTGGTTGTATCATATACAACTCTTCTTTAATAAATACATTAAGGAATGCAATTTTTGATATCCATTTGTCAGATTTCATAAAATGTGGCAATTGCTAACATGATTCAGACATACTTTAAGCATCGATACGAGCGAGAAAATCTCATCGTAGTCAACATCTTGAACTTGTAAAAACCCTTTTCGACAAGTCGAGCCTTGTAGATAGTAACACTACTATTACCGTCCGTCTTCCTCTTGAAGATACATTTATTCTCAATGGCTTGCCGATCATCGGGCATGTCCACCAAAGTCCACACTTTGTTCTCATACATGGATTCTATCTCAGAATTCATGGCCTCAAGCCATCTGTCGGAATCTGGGCTCATCATCGCTTCCTCATAGTTCGTAGGTTCATCATGGTCCAGTAACATGACTTCCAGAATAGGATTACCGTACCACTCTGGTGCAGATCGTACTTTGGTTGACCTACGAGGTTCTGTAGTAACTTGATCTGAAGTTTCATGATCATCATCGTTAACTTCCTCACTAATTGGCGTAGGCATCACTAGAACTGATTTCAGTGATGAGCTACTTTCCAATTCGAGAGAAGGTACAATTACCTCATCAAGTTCTACTTTCCTCCCACTCACTTCTTTCAAGAGAAACTCCTTCTCTAGTAAGGATCCACTCTTAGCAACAAAGATCTTGCCTTCAGATCTGTGATAGAAGGTGTACCCAACAGTTTCTTTTGGGTATCCTATGAAGACGCATTTCTCCGATTTGGGTCTGAGCTTATCAGGCTGAAACTTTTTCACATAAGCATCGCAACCCCAAACTTTAAGAAATGACAGCTTAGGTTTCTTGCTAAACCACAGTTCATGCGGTGTCGTCTCAACGGATTTTTAGACGGTGCCCTATTTAACGTGAATGCAGTTGTCTCTAATGCCTAACCCCAAAACAATAGTGGTAAATTGGTAAGAGACATCATAGATCGCACCATATCTAATAAAGTACGGTTACGACGTTCGGACACACCATTACGCTGTGGTTTTCCAGGTGGCGTGAGTTGCGAAACTATTCCACATTGTTTCAAATGAAGGCCAAACTCGTAACTCAAATATTCGCCTCCGCGATTAGATCGTAGAAACTTTATTTTCTTGTTACGATGATTCTCAACTTCACTCCGAAATTCTTTGAACTTCTCAAATGTTTCAGACTTGTGTTTCATTAAGTAGCTATACCCATATCTGCTCAAATCATCTGTGAAGGTTAGAAAATAATGATACCTACCGTGAGCCTCAACACTCATCGGACCACATACATCAGTATGTATTATTTCTAATAAGTCAGTGGCTCACTCCATTGTTCCGGAAAACAGAGTCTTAGTCATCTTGCCCATGAGGCATGGTTCACAAGCATCAAATGATTCATAATCAAGTGATTCCAAAAGTCCATCCGCATGGAGTTTCTTCATGCGCTTTACACCAATATGACCTAAACGGCAGTGCCACTAGTATGTTGCCTATCATTATCCACTTTGCATCTTTTGGCATCAATATCATGAATATGTGTATCACTACGATCGAGATTCAATAAACCATTCACCTTGGGTGTATGACCACAGAAGGTTTTATTCATGTAAACAGAATAACACTTATTCTATGACTTAAATGAATAACCGTATTGCAATAAACATGATCCAATCATATTATGCTCAACGCAAACACCAAATAACATTTATTTTAGGTTCAACACTAATCCTGAAGAGTTTGCGATGGTGATCTTATCAACCTTTGGAATCCAACACACATCGTCACCTCGCCCTCAACTAGTCTTTGTTCATTTCGTAACTCATGTTTCAAGTTACTAATCATAACAACTGAACCAGTATCAAATACCCAGGGGCTACTATGAACACTAGTAAAGTACACATCAATAACATGTATATCATATATACTTTTGTTCACTTTGCCACCCTTCTTATCCTCCAAGTATTTGGGGCAGTTTCGCTTCCAGTGACCATTTCCTTTGCAGTAGAAGCACTCAGTTTCAGGCTTGGGTCTAGCTTTGGGATTCTTCATGGGAGTGGCAACTTGCTTGCCATTCTTCTTGAAGTTCCCTTCCTTTCCCTTGCCCTTTTACTTGAAACTAGTGGTCTTGTCAACCATCAACATTTGATGCTTTTCTTGATTTCTACCTTCGTCGATTTCAGCATCACGAAGAGCTTGGGAATCGTTTTTGTCATCCCTTGCATATTATAGTTCATCACGAAGTTCCAGTAACTTGGTGATAGTGACTAGAGAACTCTGTCAATCACTATCTTATCTAGAAGATTAACTCCCACTTGATTCAAGCGATTGTAGTACTCGGACATTCTGAGCACATGCTCACTGGTTGAGCTATTCTCCTCCATCTTGTAGGCAAAGTACTTGTCAGAGGTCTCATACCTCTCGACTCGGGCATGAATCTGAAATACCAATTTCAGCTCTTGGAACATCTTATATGCTCCGTGGCGTTCAAAATGTTTTTTGAAGTCCCGGTTCTAAGTCGTAAAGCATGACGCACTAAACTATCAAGTAGTCATCATACCGAGCTTGCCAAATGTTCATAATGTCTGCATCTGCTCCTGCAATAGGTCTGTCACCTAGCGGTGCATCAAGGACATAATTCTTCTGTGCAGCAATGAGGATAACCCTCAGATCATGGACCTAGTCTGCATCATTGCTACTATCATCTTTCAACTTATTTTTTCTCTAGGAACATATCAAAAATAAAATAGGGGAGCTATACGCGAGCTTTTGATCTACAACATAGATATGCAAAAACTATCAGGACCAAGTTCATGATAAATTAAAGTTCAATTAATCATATTACTTAAGAACTCCCACTTAGATAGACATACGTCTTGTCATCTAAATGATCACGTGATCCATATCAACTAAACCATGTCTGATCATCACATGAGATGGAGTAGTTCTCAATGGTGAACATCACTATGTTGATCATATCTACTATATGATTCGCGCTCGACCTTTCGGTCTCAGTGTTCCGAGGCCATATCTGCATATGCTATAGGCTCGTCAAGTTTAACCCGAGTATTCTGTGTGTGCAAAACTGGCTTGCACCCGTTGTATGTGAACGTAGAGCTTATCACACCCGATCATCATGTTGTGTCTCGGCACGATGAACTGTAGCAACAATGCATACTCAGGGAGAACACTTATACCTTGAAATTTAGTGAGGGATCATCTTATAATGCTACCGCCGTACTAAGCAAAGTAAGATGCATAAAGGATAAACATCACATGCAATCAAAATAAGTGATATGATATGGCCATCATCATCTTGTGCCTTTGATCTCCATCTCCAAAGCACCGTCATGATCACCATCGTCACCGGCTTGACACCTTGATCTCCATCGTAGCATCGTTGTCGTCTCGCCAACTATTGCCTCAACGACTATCGCTACCGCTTAGTGATAAAGTAAAGCAATTACATGGCGATTGCATTTCATACAATAAAGCGACAACCCTAAGGCTCCTGCCAGTTGCCGATAACGGTTACAAAAAATGATCATCTCATACAACAATTTATATCTCGTCACGTCTTGACCATATCACATCACAACATGCCCTGCAAAAACAAGTTAGACGTCCTCTACTTTGTTGTTGCAGGTTTTACGTGGATGCTATGGGCTTCTAGCAAGAACCGTTCTTACCTACGCATCAAAACCACAACGATTTTTCATCAAATGTGCTGTTTTAACCTTCAACAAGGACCGGGCGTAGTCAAACTCGATTCAACTAAAGTCGGAGAAACAGACACCTGCCAGCCACCTGTGTGGGAAGCACGTCGGTAGAACCAGTCTCATGAACGCGGTCATGTAATGTCGGTCCGGGCCGCTTCATCCAACAATACCGCCGAATCAAAGTAAGATGTTGTTGGTAAGCAGTATGACTATTATCGCCCACAACTCTTTGTGTTCTACTCGTGCATATAACATCTACGCACAGACCTGGCTCGGATGCCACTGATGGGGAACACAGTATTTCAAAAAAAATCCTACGATCACGCAAGATCTATCTAGGAGATGCATAGCAACGAGACGGGAGAGTGTGTCCACGTACCCTCGTAGACCGAAAGCGGAAGCATTTAGTAACGCGGTTGATGTAGTCGAACGTATTCATGATCCAACCGATCCATGTACCGAACGTACGGCACCTCCGTGTTCAGCACACATTCAGCATGATGATGTCCCTCGAGCTCTTGATCTAGTTGAGGATGAGGGAGAGTTCCATCAGCATGACGGCGTGGCGACGGTGATGATGAAGTTACCGGCGCATGGCTTCGCCTAAGCACTACGACGATATGACCGAGGTGTTAACTGTGGAGGGGGCGCCGCACACGGCTAGGAACAATTGATGTGTGTTCTAGGGGTGCCCTCCCCACGTATATAAAGGAGGGAAAGGGAGGGAGGCAGCCTAGGGTGCGCCCAAGTAGGAGGAATCCTACTTGGGCCCCTAGTCCAATTCGTCCCCCTACCATATTTGGACAAGGGGGAAAGGAAGGAGGGGGGAGGGGAAGGAAGTAGGAGTCCTACTTCATACTTTCCTTTTCCTCCTCTCCTTTCCCTTTCTCCCCACGTGGCTGGCCCTATAGGGTGCGCACCAGCCACTTGTGGGCTGGTGTGTTCCCTGACTTGGTCCATTAAGCCCATATCTTTGTTGGGGGTTGCCTGGAACCCCTTCCGGTGACCCGGTATCACCTGGAACACTTCCGGTGTCCAAATAGCATTGTCCTATATATGAATCCTTACCTCTCGACCATTTAGAGACTCCTCGTCATGTCCGTGATCTCATCCGGGACTCCGAACAAACTTCGGTCATCAAATCACATAACTCATAATGCAAATCATCATTGAACGTTAAGCGTGCGGACCCTACGGGTTCGAGAACTATGTAGACATGACCGAGACACATCTGCGACCAATAACCAATAGCGGAACCTGGATGCTCATAGTTCCCCCCTTTTCCCTAGTTAGAGTAGGAGAAGAAGGAAGAGGGAGAAGGAGAGAAGGAAAGGGGGGGAGGGCCCCCCACCCCAATTCGGATTGGGCTTGGGGGCACGCCCTCCACCTGGCCGCCTCCTCCTCTCTCCCACTAAGGCCCAATAAGGCCCATTGACTCCCCGGGGGGTTCCGGTAACCCCCCGGTACTCCGGTAATTGCCCGAACTTATCCAAAACCATTCTGGTGTCCAAACATATCCTTACAATATATCAATCTTTATGTCTCAACCATTTCGAGACTCCTCGTCATGTTCGTGATCACATCCGGGACTCCGAACTACCTTCGGTACATCAAAACACATAAACTCATAATACCGATCATCATCGAACATTGAGCGTGCGGACCGTACGGGTTCGAGAACTATGTAGACATGACCGAGACTCACTTCCGGTTAATAACCAATAGCGGAACCTGGATGCTGATATTGGTTCCTACATATTCTACAAAGATCTTTATCGGTCAAACCGCATAACAACATACGTTGTTCCCTTTGTGATCGGTATGTTACTTGCCCGAGATTCGATCGTCGGTATCATCATACCTAGTTCAATCTCGTTACCGACAAGTTTCCTTACTCGTTCTGTAATGCATCATCCCGTAACTAACTCATTAGTCACATTGCTTGCAAGGATTATAGTGATGTGCACTACCGAGAGGGCCCAGAGATATCTCTCTGACAATCGGAGTGACAAATCCTAATCTCGATCTATGCCAACTCAACAAACACCATCGGAGACACCTGTAGAGCATCTTTATAATCACCCAGTTATGTTGTGACGTTTGATAGCACACTAAGTGTTCCTCTGGTATTCGGGAGTTGCATAATCTCATAGTCATAGGAACATGTATAAGTTATGAAGAAAGCTGTAACACCCCAAAATTCTAAATTTTGGAATATTATATTAAATAGATAGTTTTGATTGATTGTGTGTAATTGAGTGAAATTCGAAAACTTTTCGAAAGTTAAATGAGAGGGAATAAAAGGACTTTACCAAACTTTCACTTTGCTTTTATGATCTCCGAGAATTCAAATTCTTTTCAAATACAAAACCCTAGAGAGAAGATGACATGACTTCTTGCATTTAATTAAATGAAAAGGGTTTCGAAAAGATTTGAATTTTATTTGGAAATATTTTCAAATTCAAAAACTTCAAGCAACTCAATGATTTTCATGAGAGAAGATAAAATGACTTCTTCAAAACATATGAAATATGAGTTGGGAGTTCAAAAGGATTAAATTCAAAGTCCTTTTGAAATTATTTTCAATATGGAGTTATTTGGATTTTATTCAAATTATTTTTCTACAAAAACAAATTATATGGAAAATAGGGTAACATGATTCCCTACAATAGAAAATTGGAGATAAATAAATTTGAAAACATTTTGGTATTTTTTAAAATGATTTTTATTGGATTTTAGTAGGGCAGTAGCACTCTTTGAATTATTTGATTTTTTTTCTCGCTTTTATTTGACTTGACAAAAATGTACACGTTGTAGAAAATAATTTTCTCAAAATTTTGATATAAAATATGCCTAGGTTCTATTTTATTTTATTTCGTTTTTATTTTATTTTTGTTGTGCTTTAAGAAAAAAAATCTTCCTCGCACCGACCGGGCCGGCTCAGTTCGCCAAGCCACGGCCCAGCCGGCCCATGCCTCGCGCCCGCGCCGTTCCCGGCTCCAGCGCGAGTCCCGCCCGACCACGGCCGCCGCCGTCGTCCCCGACGCTGACTCCTCCGCCGCCTCTCCTGCCCCCTCCTCCACGCCACCTCCTCCCCTCTCCTATAAAACCCAAGGCCCCGGGCCCCGTTCCTCCTCCTCCGCCGCAACCGCCGCCCTCACCGGAGCTCCCGCCCCGACGAGATCTGCCGCCGCCGCGCTCCATTCCGACTCCCCGAGCGCCGCCGACCCCACCAACCTCACCGCCGTGCCACGCCGCCCCTTCCCCGCTACTCCGCCGTCGCCGCCGACGCCCGGTGCCATCGCCCCGTTCATCGCCGAGCCGCCGCCGTCGTCTTCTCCGGCAATGTCGACGCCCACCGCCACGGTAAGCCACCGGCCGCCCTCGTCCGTTCGATCTAGGATGGACGGCTAGGATTAGATCTAGTCATTTTTTACTTCTGAACCAGTACACGTTAAATAGAGATCGCTCGCTGTTTACCTCTTCGTAGCGAACACATTCGTTAGTTAGCGTTCGGTAACGAACGTTCACTTTTTAGCTTTTTCTTTTTCTGTTATTTTCGGCCAGGGACCCATCTGTGAATACTTTATTTACATATTAGCCCCTGATCTTCAAACGTCTACAACTTTTTACTCGTTTATCCAAATCCAATGAAACCAACGCCCACTTCTTCGTTATGATCTCCTCTTTCCAGTAAAACAACTTAAACATGTTTTTGAAAGTTTTAAAATTTGATTTCAGATAGATTTGTATTTGAACTTCTTTAGTTCATAACTTGAGTTTTGTTACTCCGTTTGAGTTGATTCTTTTTGCAAATTAAAGCTCTTGACCTAAACTTTCTGATAAGGCCAAATTCACCCAATTTTGGTACTGTTAGAAAATGTTTTCTGTTGCAAGAGTTATTTGCCTGTGTTTTGAAGTTTTCCGAATTGTTTCCTACGTTCTTTCCGATCTTTTGAGTGATTGCTTATGTGTGGTTACTATTGCTTGCTTACGATAGATTGACCGGAGTGTGACGAGTAGAACTATCAGGAGTTATGAGTGCGAGTCATCTTCATCAACAGTACATGCAAGTTCACACTTTGATCATATCCCTTTCATACCCAGTTTTTATACATTAGTTTCAATCCTCAAACATTGCATGGTTAGGAGTTGATAACATGTGGGTATTGGGAAGTAGTTGATGAGGTAGGAACCTATTGACCTGCATTCAAACCTTGGGAGTTACTTCTACGTTTTGCTTATATTGCTATGCTATGCCGTAGACGTGGATTGGGTTTGAGTGTATTTCATGACAGATGTGAGATTGTTAATTAATGGATCAACTTAAGGTGGCTACTTTAATTCACATCTGGGTGGATTGAGGCACCTGGAGAACCCAGTGTTGCCTGTATTTTTGGATATCCCGGAGTACCCGTGTGATCATCCTATGGACCGCCACCCAGACTCAAAGGGATCATAAGATTATTCATGCTAGAAACTTCCGTGTGCAGCCACAAGCCATTATGGGCTCTGGCATAGTTGAGTAAGTTGTGTGAGCTCCTTAAGAGATGGACTAGCAGATGTAGGGGGCTTGTAGGTGTAACGGTCTACCCGGAGTAGAGAGTAAATGCTTCTGAAAGACTGTGTCTCGATCATCCATTTCTCAAACACCAAGTAGTGCGAGAAATCCAACGGAGGAGATCGAGTCTTGTGGGGAAAAGTGCGCAAACCTGTGCAGAGTGTACAAACTAATCATGATTAGCCGTGTCCCCGGTTATGGACATCTTGAGTATCTATTTCCTGGATTATCATGTGTATCTCATCATGTTACTTTAATTTAAATTTGATTGGGTTTAATCACGTTCTTAATTGGGATTGAGTTGGAGGTACCTTCTCAATGTTGAACAACCACCATGATAGTTGAATAAAATTTATTCCTTTGTTGTAGGGAAAAATTGGCTTTTCGCAAAAACATGTTAACCATAGAGCTTTTCCACCAGCCAAATATGCATATAGTGATAGTTATTATTCATCATTATCCTATGGTGTGAATTTGCCAGTACATTCAATTTACTGACCCTTTGTGGCTGCAACGTCTCATGTTGTAGGAATCTTACGACGAGTAAGTGATACGTTAGGGTTACGATTTCTACACTCAACTTTGCCGTTGGTGTTGATGGGAATCCACAACCTTGTTACTTCCGCTATTTGGATTGAGATAATAGTATTTACGTTATTTTGTACATGTGATTTACCTCTGTTATAAATCCTCGAGTACTGTGTGTGTCAGCATACCGATCCAGGGATGACACTTAAGCATAGAGACTTGACCGTCTGAGGTCGGGTCGCTACAAGATGGTATCAGAGGACATGTTTACTTTAGGACGTGACCCTAGAAACTGGCAAGCCCATAGGAAAAGATTTTCTCTACAACTTTCTTTTCAAAAAGGATATTTTACCTCCCTTCTCTTCTGAGCTTATTCAAATATTCCTTTTTAGTGAGACTATACCCCTTTCCCCTTTGACCACAAAGATTCGACTGATGAGACCACTCCAAGAAGGACAAGATATCGGACAACCAAGACTACTTCAGAATGAAGAGCATTTTTACCAAGCATTTGTTATAATTGGAACTACAACGGTTGAAGACTCTGAAGACTAGGAGAATTTGAAGGCTCTGAAATTTCCAGATTGGTATAGGAAGGCTACCCTTATGGAACTTGGCAGACTATGGAAGCCGTCAATACCAGAGATCAAGATGTATCAGAGAAAGACCGGAACATGGAGCATTAGAACTCAAAGTTTTTGTCAAGAAAACCCGAAGACAGGAGATATCAATTATGGAATGAAAGCTCATGGCAGTAACATGGGCATAGACACGGCTGACCATGGTGTTATTACCCGTTTATGCTATTGTCACCGTGCGGAGTTAAGCATGCAGATGCATGGAAAGATTGGATGGAGCATCTATCAGCAAAGGATGTAGTTTTAACCTTAGCCGGTGTATCGCCAGGATCTGGAGTATTACATCAGGAAGTTTAAGATGAACCTTCAAGAAGCTGTATTTGACAAAGAAGCATTTCGTGAAGAACTCAAGACCCAGAATCTGAAAGTAGCCACGCTGGTGGAGCAAAACCTCGAGATATAGGAGATTCATCAGGAACTGAAGGACAGTAGGACCATGGTTCATGCCAAGGATGTTGAAACCCAGAAGTTTGGAACGCAACTCCAGAAATATTAAAGGACATCACGAGAGACTTCGCTTCAACAGAGATGGACTAACAGTAATACTTGAGAAGGATAAGCACGATCGGAAGGAGCCATCGGAGACATGACCAAGACTTGAAGAGTTTGATGACGTTGAGATCTATTGACCATTAGAAGACCAAACCCCTGTTATATACCTACGTTAGATGCGACGTTTGTAAGCTGTCATTTGTTTGATGTTTTTCCGACAACCACAAAATAAAATATGTCTTTTCAAAACCATTGTTTGTATTGTGTGTGTCCCTCTCTATCTCTCTTATCTCACCCCAAAACCCCTGGTCCCAATAGAGGATGAATGGAGATGAGCTTGTATTTTCTGGACCGATGAGTCAATTGGAGACAGACCGATGGATTCAGAACATGGAAGATCACATGAAGAATAACCCTATAGTCGGAAAGGATATGACCCAGCATGCTCTTAAGTACTTTGAAAGAGGTGCTGCTACTTGGTGGAGGATGTACCAAACCAACAATGGATGGCAGAGAATAACCACTCGGGAAGAATTTAAGTTGACTCTACTAAAGTCTCGGCTTGTGTCCCAGAAGTTGATGCCTTATGGAAATGATATGAAGAAGCCTTGTGCATGCAAGCTTTGTGGAGAAATAGGACACAACCATAAGGAACACAAGTATGAATGCACTAATTACGAAGGAAGTCACCCAGTTGAAGAAGGCCCAACTAGGCAGATTATTTGTTTCTTATGTGAAGGAACTACCCACTACCCTGCACAGTGTCACATTTACCCCATGGTACAAAGGACCCTCCAGCAGAAGAAAGAAGCAATGAAAGGAGCCCTTATGGAAATTTTAGAAGAACCTGTGATGAAGGAAGAGGTGGAGGACACACACAAAGGAAACAAAATTAAAGCCTGCACCAAGTCATGCTATTCATGTGGAGAAGAAGGACACATCTCCCAGAATTGTATGAATAGTGGATCTAGTAGAATTCCCGATGGAGGAAGTAGAGTATGACCCATAGGAAATAGAAGCCCTGATTGGAATGGACAAGTCCAGAAAGAGAAGTAGATTGGATTCCAGGAAGGATCTGAGTCATATCACCTGTTATAGGTGCAAGGAGTCAGGGCACTACCTTAGCGGTTGCCCAAAAAGGAAGCCGAGGACCCAAGGAGGCTATGTAATCATGAGGAAACCTCGAGACTTGTCAGAAGTGATATGTTTCTTCTGTAATGAAGCAGGGCACTTTGCCAGGGATTGTCCCAAGAAGAAGGAGACTTGTGCCAAATAGTTGAGTTAGCAACAAAAGAAACGTAGTAGTAGTAGTGGGAATAATTCTTTTATATTGAGGTGATGAGTTGAGCCATGTAATGGAAATGTAGGAGATTGTAATACTTTGAGAATCAATAAAGTTATCATGGTTGGTATTGATTTGGATTTTTATGAGTTGTTACTCTATGAAGAAAGATTTTGACCATTTTCGAGGATATGAGAAATATGGTCTATGGAAGATTGGAGCATTTTAAGGGTGGTAGTACCCTGTGAGAACACTTGACCCCTGGAAAGGATAATAATATTCCACGGAGTGGATTTTGGACAAAACAAGTATGAGTTTTATCTCGATATGTTGGATACCCCCAAGAGTATGAAAGGAGGAAGAATTATTGGATGTAAAGGAGGTATGATGTTGATAATATGGAGCAATTGTAACTCCATGATGAGTCTGAGTAATCACGTCTTAGCTTGGTACTAATAGAAGGAAGGGAGACATTATAATTGGATGGATTTAAGAATGCTAGGAAATTGGATGTTGGAATAATGATCGGTTGCCCCGAGGATGATTTCAAGGTTTGCAAGTGATGAGATGGGCCATAACCCACTGGCCCCAGGACCTGCCAAGAAGCAAGCACACTCTTGCGGAAGGAAAAACCCTGGAAGAAGATACGACTTTATTCGATAGACGATTTTATAGGAGTAACGCAAAACCTGAGAGTTGTGAAGGAACGATAGATGGTTGTTTGGCTTGCAGGATCAATGGATTATCCGAACTTGGTTCGTTGACAAGAGAAATTCTGCAATGCTTGTGAGGATGACCGAGTGTTAGAATGCGAGATTCGCTAAACTATATACAAGATAATGATTTGGGTGCGGGATGGATTGATCACCATACCGACTTACTCTTATTATTCGCCTTGCTATATGGGATGGTAAATCTGAGTGACTTACCTATAGTAGAGAGACGACGACCAAAACCTTGTTTAAACCTTAGAATGGTATGACAATTTTCCCTTGTACACGGCAGCCGTTGCCAATCGTAGGATATACGGTGAGGTTCAACCCAGACCCTTTTCCTGCAGGAGAAACCATAAATGGTTGACCACCATGAGATATCGATAGTTGTTTAGTATTGGCGCCAGACCCGTCAGCTAAGAAGACCCAGTCTCGGAATAACCTTACCAAGATGAAAGGACAGAAGAATTGAGGAAAAGGTTATGCCGCTACCGAAAGAGCCAGAGAAGGAATTATACTGAAGATCTGAGAAGACCGGCCCTGTCAAGAATAAGGATGGAGTATATGAGTATTGATGGGACCGTAACGATGTTTCTAAGGGTGGTAGCACCCCAGACCCCCCGTGACGATCGATGGATTTTGAGAAAACCTCCAAACCCAACCTATTTCTTGCTAGCCTCTCCGAATCTCGAGGACGAGATTCATTTTAAGGGTGGTAGGTTTGTAACATCCCAAAATTCTAAATTTTGGAATGTTATATTAAATAGATAGTTTGATTGATTGTTTGATTGATTGTGTGTAATTGAGTGAAATTCAAAAACTTTTCGAAAGTTAAATGAGAGGGAATAAAAGGACTTTCCCAAACTTTCACTTTGCTTTTATGATCTCCGAGAATTCAAATTCTTTTCAAATACAAAACCCTAGAGAGAAGATGGCATGACTTCTTCCATTTAATTAAATGAAAAGGGTTTCGAAAATATTTGAATTTTATTTGGAAATATTTTCAAATTCAAAAACTTCAAGCAACTCAATGATTTTCATGAGAGAAGATAAAATGACTTCTTCAAAACATATGAAATATGAGTTGGGAGTTCAAAAGGATTAAATTCAAAGTCCTTTTGAAATTATTTTCAATATGGAGTTATTTGGATTTTATTCAAATTATTTTTCTCCAAAAACAAATTATATGGAAAATAGGGTAACATGATTCCCTACAATAGAAAATTGGAGATAAATAAATTTGAAATCATTTTGGTATTTTTAAAATGATTTTTATTGGATTTTAGTAGGGCAGTAGCACTCTTTGAATTATTTGATTTTTTTTCTCGCTTTTATTTGACTTGACAAAAATGTCCACGTTGTAGAAAATAATTTTCTAAAAATTTTGATATAAAATATGCCTAGGTTCTATTTTATTTTATTTTCGTTGTGCTTTAAGAAAAATATCTTCCTCGGACCGACCGGGCCGGCCCAGTTCGCGAGGCCACGGCCCAGCCGGCCCATGCCTCGCGCCCGCGCCGTTCCCGACTCCGGCGGCAGTCCCGCCCGACCACGGCCGCCGCCGCCGTCCCCGATGCGGACTCGTCCACGCCACCTCCTCCCCTCTCCTATAAAACCCGAGGCCCCGGGCCCCGTTCCTCCTCCTCCGCCGCAACCGCCGCCCTCGCCGGAGCTCCCGCCCCGACGAGATCTGCCGCCGCCGCCGCGCTCCGTTCTGACTCCCTGAGCGCCGCCGACCCCACCAACCTCACCGCCGCGCCACGCCGCCCCTTCCCCGCTACTCCGCCGTCGCCGCCGACGCCCGGAGCCGTCGCCCCGTTCATCGCCGAGCCGCCGCCGTCGTCTTCTCCGGCGACGTCGACGCCCACCGCCGCGGTAAGCCACCGGCCGCCCTCGTCCGTTCGATCTAGGATGGACGGCTAGGATTAGATCTAGTCGTTTTTTATTTCCGAACTGGTACACGTTAAATAGAGAACGCTCGCTGTTTACCTCTTCGCAGCGAACACATTCGTTAGTTAGCGTTCGGTAACGAACGTTCACTTTTTAGCTTTTTCTTTTTCTGTTATTTTCGGCCAGGGACCCATCTGTGAATAATTTATTTACAGATTAGCCCCTGATCTTCAAACGTCTACAACTTTTTACTCGTTTATCCAAATCCAACGAAACCAACGCCCACTTCTTCGTTATGATCTCCTCTTTCCAGTAAAACAACTTAAACATGTTTTTGAAAGTTTTAAAATTTGATTTCAAACAGATTTGTATTTGAACTTCTTTTGTTCATAACTTGAGTTTTATAACTCCGTTTGAGTTGATTCTTTTTGCAAATAAAGCTCTTGAACTAAACTTTCTGATAAGGCCAAATTCACCCAATTTTGGTACTGTTAGAAAATATTTTCTGTTGCAAGAGTTATTTGCCTGTGTTTTGAAGTTTTCTGAATTGTTTCCTACGTTCTTTCCGATCTTTTGAGTGATTGCTTATGTGTGGTTACTATTGCTTGCTTACGATAGATTGACCGGAGTGTGACGAGTAGAACTATCAGGAGTTATGAGTGCGAGTTATCTTCATCAACAGTACAGGCAAGTTCACACTTTGATCATATCCCTTTCATACCCAGTTTTTATACATTAGTTTCAATCCTCAAACATTGCATGGTTAGGAGTTGATAACATGTGGGTATTTGGAAGTAGTTGACGAGGTAGGAACCTATTGACCTGCATTCAAACCTTGGGAGTTACTTCTACGTTTTGCTTATATTGCTATGCTATGCCGTAGACGTGGATTGGGTTTGAGTGTATTTCATGACAGATGTGAGATTGTTAATTAATGGATCAACTTAAGGTGGCTACTTTAATTCACATCTGGGTGGATTGAGGCACCTGGAGAACCCAGTGTTGCCTGTATTTTTGGATATCCCGGAGTACCCGTGTGATCATCCTATGGACCGCCACCCAGACTCAAAGGGGTCATAAGATTATTCATGCTAGAAACTTCCGTGTGCAGCCACAAGCCATTATGGGCTCTGGCATAGTTGAGTAAGTTGTGTGAGCTCTTGAAGAGGTGGACTAGCAGATGTAGGGGGATTGTAGGTGTAACAGTCTGCCCGGAGTAGAGAGTAAATGCTTCTGAAAGACTGTGTCTCAATCATCCGTTTCTCAAACACCAAGTAGTGCGAGAAATCCAACGGAGGAGATCGAGTCTTGTGGGGAAAAGTGCGCAAACCTCTGCAGAGTGTACAAACTAATCATGATTAGTCGTGTCCCCGGTTATGGACATCTTGAGTATCTAGTTCCTGGATTATCATGTGTATCTCATCATGTTACTTTAATTTAAATTTGATTGGGTTTAATCACGTTCTTAATTGGGATTGAGTTAGAGGTACCTTCTCAATGTTTAACAACCACCATGATAGTTAAATAAAATTTATTCCTTTGTTGTAGGGAAAAATTGGCTTTTCACAAAAACATGTTAACCATAGAGCTTTTCCACCAGCCAAATATGCATATAGTGATAGTTATTATTCATCATTATCCTATGGTGTGAATTTGCCAGTACATTCAATGTACTGACCCTTTGTGGCTGCAACGTCTCATGTTGCAGGAATCTTATGACGAGTAAGTGATACGTTAGGGTTACGATTTCTACACTCAACTTTGCCGTTGGTGTTGATGGGAATGCACAACCTTGTTACTTCCGCTATTTGGATTGAGGTAATAGTATTTACGTTATTTTGTACATGTGATTTACCTCTGTTATAAATCCTCGAGTACTGTGTGTGTCAGCATACCGATCCAGGGATGACACTTAAGCACAGAGAATTGACCGTCTGAGGTCGGGTCGCTACAAAAGCAATAGCAATAAACTGAACGATCATAGTGCTAAGCTAACAGATGGGTCAAGTCAATCACATCATTCTCAGATGATGTGGTCCCGTTCATCAAACGACAACTCTTGTCCATGGCTAGGAAAATTAACCATCTTTGATTAACGAGCTAGTCAAGTAAAGGCATACTAGTGACATTCTGTTTGTCTATGTATTCACACATGTACTAAGTTTCCGATTAATACAATTCTAGCATGAATAATAAACATTTATCATTATATAAGGAAACATAAATAACAACTTTATTATTGCCTCTAGGGCATATTTCCTTCACCAGTAACCATTCCCCTTGCAATAGAAGCACTCAGTCTCAGGTTTGGGTCCAGCCTTGGGTTTATTCACGGGAGCGGCAACTTGCTTGCCATTTTTCTTGAAGTTCCCTTTCTTTCCCTTGTCTTTCTTGAAACTAGTGGTCTTGTTGACCATCAACACTTGATGCTCCTTCTTGATTTCTATATTCGCGGCCTTAAGCATCGCGAAGAGTTTAGGGATCGTTTTCTCCATCCCTTGCATATTATAGTTCATCACAAAGCCCTTGTAGCTTGGTGGCAGTTACTAGAGAACTCTGTCAATCGCTACTTCATCTAGAAGATTAACTCTCAACTGATTCAAGTTGTTGTAGTACCTAGACATTTTGAGTACGTGCTCACTAATGGAGCTGTTCTCCTCCATCTTATAGCTAGAGAACTTGTCAGAGGTGTCATACCTCTCAACCCGGGCACAAGCATGAAATACAATTTTCAGCTCCTGGAACATCTCATATGCTCCATGGTGCTTAAACGTCTTTGGAGCGCCGG
Organism: Triticum aestivum; assembly: GCF_018294505.1. Classification (NCBI taxonomy): domain Eukaryota; kingdom Viridiplantae; phylum Streptophyta; class Magnoliopsida; order Poales; family Poaceae; genus Triticum; species Triticum aestivum. The sequence goes on from NC_057811.1 coordinate 171,570,552, forward strand.
TTCTAAGCCATAAAGCATGGCGCACTAAACTATCGTGTAGTCATCATTCCTTCTCTGCCAGACGTTCATAGCGTCCAGGTTTGCGGGAGTGGGTGGTTCACCTAGGGTGCATCAAGGACATAATCCTTTTGTGTAGCAGTGAGGATAATCCTTAGATTATAGACTCGGTCCGCATAGTTGCTTTCATCATCTTTAAACTTAGGTTTCTCTAGGAACACATTAAAATTCAGGAGACCTACAACAGGAGCCATTGATCTACAACATAATTTGCAAAGACATTAAGACTGTGTTCATGATAATTGGTACGGTTAATCAAATTACTAGTGAACTCCCACTTAATGAACATTCGTCAAGTTGTCTAAGTGACACATGATCCAAATCAACTAACCAATGTCCGATCATCACGTGAGATGGGGTGGCAATCAATGGTGAACATCTTCATGTTGATCATATCTATTATATGACTCATGTTCGACCTTTCAGTCCTCTGTGTTCCGAGGCCATGTTTGTACATGCTAGGCTCGACAAGTTTAACCCAAGTATTCCGCATGTGTGACACTGACTTACACCCGCTGTATGTGAACTAAGGGTCTATCACACCCGATCATCACGAGGTGCTTCAAAACGAAGAACTTCCGCAATAGTGCATACTTAGGGAGAGCACTTTTATCTTGAAATTAAGTGAAGGGATCATGTTATAATGCTACCGCCGTCCTAAGCAAAATAAGATGCATAAAAAGATAAACATCACATGCAAGCAATATGCAACATGATATGGCCATTATTATCTTGTGCTTTTGATATCCACCTCCAAAGCACCAACATGATCTCCATCGGCACCGACATGATACCATGTTCTCCATCATCATGCCGTCATGTGGTTGTCTCTACCAACTATTGCTTCTACGACTATTCCTAACTCATAGTGATAAAATAAATTAACTGGGCAATTCTCTTCTTCTTAATTAATTGACGAGGCAAATATTTTGCCTCCGTTTAAAAAAATAGCGATAAAATAAAGCAATTACATGGCGTTTAAAGATTGACACGCAGGTCATGCAATAAATTAAAGACAACCCTATGGCTCATGCCGGTTGCCGTACTCATCGACATGCAAGTCATGAACCTATTAAAAAACATGATCATCTCATACACCAACATATATCACATCACGTTTTGGCCATACCATATCACAACATACCCTGCAAAAACAAGTTAGATGTCCTCTACTTTGTTCTTGCAATTTTTTCGTGGTTGCTAGGGCAAACTGTAAGAACTGTTCTTATCTACGCAAAACCACAACAGTGATATACAAGTTGCCTTTTAACCTTCTACAAGGACCATCATTGTGAAATCATATTCAACTAAGGTGGGAGACACAGACACCCGCAAAGCCACTTTTATGCAATACAAGTTGCATGCTAGTCAGTGGAACCGGTCTCTTGTGTGAGGACAAGTAAGGTTGGCCCGAGACACTTCATCCCACAATATCAGTGAATCCAAATAAGACAAAGGAAGTAAGCAATTTGAACATCAACGCCCACAACTTCTTTGTGTTCTACTCGTGCATAAACATCTACGCATAGACCTAGCTTTGATACCACTGATGGGCAACGAAGAATGAAAATAAAAAAAATCCTACAAACACCCAAGATCTAATGTAGGAGATGCATGGCAACGATAGGGGAGTGATACGTCTCCAACGTATCTATAATTTATGAAGTATGCATGCAATGTTTACAACAATTTTATATGGTTTTGGTATGATTTTCATGGAACTAACCTGGACTGACGCTGTTTTCAGCAGAACTACCATGGTGTTGTTTTTTGTGCAAAAATGAAAGTTCTCCAAATGAGCTGAAACTTTTTGACGATTTTTTGGAACAAAAGAGACCCCCGAAGCTTCGTGGGAGGGCCAGAAGAGCCACGAGGAGGGCACAACCCACCTGGGCGCGCTTGGTGGGCCTGGCTTGCCCCGGTGGGTTGTGCTCACCTCGAGGCCCATCTTAGCGTGAAACCAACGCCAAAAAATCCTATAAATAGAGAAACTATCAGAAATAAACCTAGATCAGAAGTTCCGCCACCGCAAGGCTTTGTAGCCACCGAAAACCAATCTAGACCCCGTTTCGGCATCCTGCCGAAGGGGGGAATCATCTCCGGTGGCCATCTTCATCATCCCGGCGGCCACCACGATGAGGAGGGATTAGTCCACCCTCGGGGCTGAGGGTTTGTACTAGTAGCTATGTGTTTAATCTCTCTCTCTCTCTTATGTTCTTGAGATGTCATGATCTTGATGTATCGCGGGCTTTCTTAATATAGTCGGATGGTGTTTTCCCCTCTCTATCTTTATGTGATGAATTGTGTTTTTACCTTTGAGATTTCGTTGTTATCGGATTGAATACTTTTATGGATTTGAGAACACTTTATATATGTCTTGCAATTGAATACTCGTGATGACAATGGGGTATCATATTGATTCACTTGATATACGTTTTGGCACTCAACTCGCGGATTCCCGAGGTGACATTGGGGTAATCTATGCATAGGGGTTGATGCGGGTTCTTGTCTTTGTTTCTCTGGTAGAAATCTCGGGGCACTCTTTGAAGTTCTTTGTGTTGGATTGAATATTATGAATCTGAATTTGCTTTGGTGTTATTTCAGTATGAACTCTTGGTTAGATTGATCGGAAAGAATAGCTTCGTGTTATTTTAGTATGAACTCTAGGATAGATTGATCGGAAAGAATAGCTTTGTGGTGGTTTCATGCCCTACAAACAATTCCGTCTTATGTTCTCCGCTAGATAGGAACTTTGGAGTGATTCTTCGCTGCACGTTGAGGGACGGTTATATGATCCAATTATATTAGCACTGTTGAGAGATTGCACTAGTGAAAGTACGGACCCTAGGCCTTGTTTTTAAGCATTGCAATATCGTTTTTGTGCCCATTTACTATTTTCTACCTTGATGTTTTTATTTATTCAGATTATAAAAATATATTTCTACCATAAATATTACACTTTTATCACCATCTCTTCGCCAAACTAGTGCGCCTATACAATTTGCCATTGTATTGGGTATGTTGCGGACACAAGAGATTTCTTGTATTTGGTTGCAGGGTCATTTGTGAGAGACCATCTTCATCCTACACCTCCCACGGATTGATAAACCTTAGGTCATCCACTTGAGGGAAAATTGCTACTGTCCTACAAAACTCTGCGCTTGGAGGCCCAACACGCGTCTACGAGAGTAAAGTTGCATAATAGACATCAGGGAGTGTGTCTACATACCCTTGTAGACCGAAAGCGGAAGTTTATATAATGCGGTTGATGTGGTCATACTCTTCGCGATCCAATCACGATCCAACCGATCTAGCGCCGAACAGACGGCACCTCCGAGTTTCGCACACGTGTGGCTGGTGACGTCCTCTCCTTGTTGATCCAACAAGCGAGGGAGAGGAGGTAGATGAGATCTGAACCAACACGATGGCATGGTGGTTGTGGCAGTAGCGGAACTGCAGCAGGGTTACACCAAGTGTCTGCGCGAGGTAGAGGTGGTGTAACGGGAGGGAGACGGACAAGGGTGGAAGGGTTGCTGCCCCCAATGCCTTCCCACCTTTATATAGGCATGTGGCTTTCCCCTCAAGCCCCTAGGGTCGTTGGCCAAGGGGAGGGGGGGTGAAAGTGCGTTATATCGACTAGAGGGGGGGGGGGTGAATAGGCAATTTGTACAAATTCGTCACCGAGGAAATACAACTTGGGGAATTTGCTAAGTGACGAACTACAAGCAGTGGAATAAGTACTCAGGTGCAAGCATAACATGGCAGTAACACAATTATCATGATGATATGAAACAAGCACAGAGTACAGGTAGCGTGTAAACATGACAAACAGGTTGAAGATAAGATGACTGAAGAAATATGATTGAGGAAATTGACAAAGTCTTCAGTCAAAGTCTTCAAACGGTAACGATCAATTTCATCAACATATGAATGAGGAAATGAAAGGGTTGAGGAAATAGAACCAGTAGCTCGGTGAAGACAATAGACCAGTTCCAACAACTGTGACAGTTGTACGTCTGGTTGGAGCGGCTAGGTATTTAAACCTGAGGACACACAATCCTCACCATATTATCCTTGAGCTAAGATCACACAGACCTCACCCAATCACTCGTGGTAAGTCTTCAGGTGACTTCCAAACCTTCACAAACTTGGTCACTCGGCGATCCACAGTTCCTCTTGGATGCTCTAGACCATGACGCCTAACCGTCTGGAAGATGCATAGTCTTCAAAGGTAACAAGCGCCAGTTCCACACAGGAACAATATCTTTAGTGATGCTCAATATCTTTGGGTTGTAGGTGTTTGGGTTTGGGTTTTTCCTCACTGATGATTTTCTCTCAAAGTCCTCGGAGGATGGGATGCTCTCAATGACAAGTGTCAGTTTCTCTCGGAGCAGCCAACCAGCTAGTGGTTGTAGGGGGCGGCTATTTATAGCTGGGGAGCAGCCTGACATGATAAGACATAAATGACCTTCAATGATATGACCGTTAGGTAGATAAGATATTTGGGATGGTCGGAAATTTGAGCTCTCAAATTCCTCAGGGCTATCATGTTCCTCACCTGTAGGCAATCCGCACTGGCGAATTCCTAACTCCTCAGTCAGAACAAATTCCTCAAAGAACAGAAGATCTTCATCTCTATCACTGAAGAAATTGACTGAACTATATCAGATTTTCAATGGCTTCACTTTAAAGGATTGGGTAGGTGTAAGATTTGAGATGAGCATCACTTGGATGTTGTTTCCTTAGTTTTACCTCGACCCCCTTTAACAGTACGATGTTTCCGATGACTAAAGTGTTGGGGGATGTAGCATGCAATTTCAAAAAAATTCCTACACTCACGCTAGATCTATCTAGGAGATGCATAGCAACGAGAGGGGAAGAGTGTGTCCAGGTACCCTTGTAGACCGAAAGCGGAAGCATTTGACAACACGGTTGATGTAGTCGAACTTCTTCTCGTTCCAACCGATCAAGCACCGAACGTACGACACCTCCGAGTTCTGCACACGTTCAGCTCGATGACGTCCCTCGAACTCTTGATCCAGCAAAGTGTTGAGGAAGAGTTCTGTCAACACGACGGCATGGTGACGGTGATGGTGAAGTGATCCGCGCAGGGCTTCGCCTAAGCACTACGTGAATATGGCCGGAGGCGTAAACTCTGGAGGGGGGCGCTGCACACGGCTAGGAATCAATGTTGTGTGTTCTAGCGGTGCCCCCACATATATATAGGTGGGAGAGGGAGGGGAGCAGCAAGGGGCACCCCAAGTAGGAGGGATCCTACTTGGGCGCCTCCTCCAAGTCGGCATCCCCCCGTTCCATATGCATCGGAGGGGGAAGGAAAGAGAGGGGGGAGGGGAAGGAAAGGGGGAGGCCAAATCCTCCCCTTTCCTTCCCCTCCTATTTCGGCCTATAGGGGGGGTGCACCAGCCCCTTAGGGGCTGGCCTGTCCCTCTCTTGGCCCATTAGCCCATATAGTTTGCCGGGGGTTGCCCGGAACCCCTTCCGGTGACCCGATACATACCCGGTACCCCCGGAACACTTCCGGTGTCCGAATACTATCGTCCTATATATGAATCTTGACCTCTCGACCATTTTGAGACTCCTCGTCATGTCTGTGATCTCATCCGGGACTCCGAACAACATTCGGTCACCAAATCACATAATACAAAATCGTCATCAAACGTTAAGCGTGCGGACCCTACGGGTTTGAGAACTATGTAGACATGACCGAGACACCTCTCCGGTCAATAACCATTAGCGGAACCTGGATGCTCATATTGGTTCCCACATATTCTACGAACATCTTTATCGGTCGTACCGTAATGACAACATACGATATTCCCTTTGTCAACGGTATGTTACTTGCCCAAGATTCAATCGTCGGTATCTTCATACCTAGTTCAATCTCGTTACCGACAAGTCTCTTTACTCATTCCGTAATGCATCATCCCACAACTAACTCATTAGTCACATTGCTTGCAAGGCTTATTATGATGTGCATTACCGAGAGGGCCCAGAGATACCTCTCCGATACTCGGAGTGACAAATCCTAATCTCATCTATGCCAATCCAACAAATACCTTCGGAGATACCTCTAGAGCATCTTTATAATCACCCAGTTACGTTATGACATTTGATAGCACACAAGGTATTCCTCCGGTATCCAGGAGTTGCATAATCTCATAGTCAAAGGAATATGCATATGACATGAAGAAAGCTATAATAATAAAACTGAACGATCAACATGCTAAGCAAATGGAGGGGTCTTGTCCATCACATCATTCTCCTAATGATGCGATCCCTTTATCAAATGACAACGCATGTCCATGGTTAGGAAACCTTAACCATCTTTGATCAACAAGCTAGTCAAGTAGAGGCTCACTAGGGACTCATTGTTTTGTCTATGTATTCACACATGTATTAAGGTTTCCGGTCAATACAATTCTAGCATGAATAATAAACATTTATCATGATATAAGGAAATATAAAATAACAACTTTATTATTTCCTCTATGGCATATTTACTTCAGTCTCCCACTTGCACTAGAGTCAATAATCTAGTTCACATCGCCATGTGATTTAACACCAATAGTTCACATCTTTATGTGATTTTACATCACCATGTGACCAACACCCAAAGGGTTTACTAGAGTCAATAATCTAGTTCACATCGCTATGTGATTAACACAGAAAGAGTACTAAGGTGTGATCATGTTTTGCTTGTGATAGAAGTTTAGTCGACGGGTCTGCCACATTCAGATCAGTATGTATTTTGCAAATTTCTATGTCTACAATGCTCTGCATAGAGCTACTCTAGCTATATTCTCCCACTTTCAATATGTATCCAGATTGAGACTTAGACTCATCTGGATCGGTGTCAAAGCTTGCATCGATGTAACACTTTACGACGATATCTTTATCACCTCCATAACCGAGAAATATTTCCTTAGTCCTATTAGGTAACTAAGGATAACTTTGACCGCTGTCCAGTGATCCACTCCTGGATTACTTTGGTACCTCCCTGCTAGACTTATAGCAAGGCACACATCAGGTCTGATACATGATACGTCTCCAATGTATTTATAAATTTTGATTGTTCCTTGCTGTTATATTATCAATCTTGGATGTTTTATAATCATTTTATATCATTTTTTGGTATTAACCTATTGACATAGTGCCAAGTGCCAGTTGCTATTTTTTGCATGTTTTTTACATCGCAGAAAATCAATACCAAACGGAATCCAAATGCCATGAAACTTTACGGAGATTTTTTATGGACCAGAAGACACCTAATGGGCCAAGGCTGCGCCTTGGGGTGCTCCGAGGAGAGCACAACCCACCAGGGCGCGCCAGGAGGCCCAGTCACGCCCTGGTGGGTTGTGCCCACCTCAGGTGCCCTCGGACCGCCTCTTTGCTCTATAAATACCCCAATATTCCAGAAACCCTAGGGGAGTCGACGAAAATCAATTCTAGCCGCCGCAGAGTCCAGAATCACCAGATCCAATCTAGACACCATCACGGATGGGGTTCACCACCTCCATTGGTGCCTCTCCGATGATGGGTGAGTAGTTCTTTGTAAACCTTCGGGTCCGTAGTTAGTAGCTAGATGGCTTCCTCTCTTTCTTTTGATTCTCAATACAATGGTCTCTTGGAGATCCATAATGCAACTCTTTTTGCAATGTGTTTGTTGGGATAAGATGAACTTTGAGTTTATGATCATATCTATCTTTTTATATCCATGAAAGTATTTGAGTTTCTTTGATCTGTTTTATGCATGATTGCTTATAGCCTCGTATTTCTTCTCCGATATTTGGGTTTTGTCTGGCCAACTTGATCTATTTATCTTGCAATGGGAAGAGGTGCTTTGTAGTTGGTTCGATCTTACGGTCCTTGATCCCAGTGATAGAAGGGGAACCGACACGTATGTATCGTTGCTACTAAGGATAAAACGATGGGGTCTATCTCTATGTAGATTGATCTTGTCCACATCATGTCATCGTTCTTATTGCATCACTCCGTTTCTCCATGAACTTAGTACACTAGATGCATGCTGGATAGCGGTCGATGTGTGGAGTAATATAGTAGATGCAGGCAGGAGTCGGTCTACTAATCTTAGATGTGATGCCTATGTAATGATCATTTCCTGGATATCCTCATGAGTATTTGAAGTTCTATCAATTGCCCAACAGTAATTTTTTTACCCACCGTTTGCTATTTTTCTCGAGAGAAGCCACTAGTGAAACCTACGGCCCCCGGGTCTCTTTCTCATATTATTTGCCTTTGCGATCTATTTTCCTTTGCGTTTATTTTCAGATCTACTAAACCAAAAATACTTTGCTGCAATTTATTTTATTTGGCGTTCGATCTATCAATATTTACAACTCTCTCACGTCCGTTTGCCAATTTCAGGCACCGCTACTCGAAAGGGATTGACAACCCCTTTTACACGTCGGGTTGTGAGTAGTTGTTATTTGTGTGCAGGTGCTGTTTACGTTGTGTTGCTTGGTTCTCCTACTGGTTCGATAACCTTGGTTTCATATTTTAGGGAAATACCTACCGCCGGTGTGCTGCATCATTGATAACCTACAAGTACAGGGGATCGCAACAGTTTTCGAGGGTAGAGTATTCGACACAAGGGGAGCCACAGAATATTTGAAGGTATTAGCGGCTGAGTTGTCAATTCAACCACAGCTGGAGATTAATTATCTGTAGCAAGTAATCAGTAGCACGGTAATATGATAGTTTTGATAGTAGTGACAGCAGGAACGGTAACAGTAACAATGATAGCACTAATTTTGTAGCAAGTGTAACAGTGGTGATAGCAATAGTAACGCAACAAGATCAATTGGGATAAATTCTTAGGCATTGGATCGGTGACTTGTTGGATGATATTCATCATGTGACAGTTATAACCTAGGGCGATACAGCACTAGCTCCAGTTCATCGATATAATGTAGGCATGTATTCCGTAAATAGTCATACGTGCTTTATTAAAAGAACTTGCATGACATCTTTTACGAACTCTTTTGCTCTTGTTTGCATAAATAAGCTTAAACAACACCCAAGTTTTCAGCCAACATTATAACTAACCATGTCAACAATAACTCTTAAAGATTATAATGACTCATATCAATGACATAATCAGCTAGCGAGCAATAATAAGATATCTCAAACAACAACATGTTGTCAAAACAACCATGATATAATATGACAATAATGGTATCTCGCTAGCCCTTTCTGAGACTGCAAAACATAAATGCAGAGCACCTTCGAAGTTCAAGCAGCGACTAAACATTGTAATTCATGGTAGAAAAGTTCCAGTCATGATGCACCCAACATTAGCTATACATAATGCATAAATCATGACCGCTGTGCTCTACTCAGTTTCTGGCGCTTGTTTATAGAAGGTGGTGACACAACATAAAAGTAAATAGATAGTCCCTTCGCAGAGGGAAGCAGTGATTTGCAGAAGTGCCAGAGCTCAATTTTTTTAAACAGAGATAAATTATATTTTGAGACATGCACCCTTCTCATTCACCTCACGACCATCAGTTATCAACACCTTCCTTGCTAAGCACGCTAGTGGCGGTTCCCAAGCGGAAAGTAAAGGTTTTGACTCCATTGGGAGTTCTTGTTTGATTATTCAAGAGATGAACTCCTTTTCATGTTTGCAGTTTGGGACTGGGCATCCCTATTACCGCCCATTTCCTCGTGCGATGGCGAGTGAATAAACACTCGGCCTGAGGATAACCCGCTTAGCACGGAAGATATCGACCACCTCCTGTCGTTCCACGAACGATCCAGGCACACAAAAAGGATAATTTTTTAGAAGTTTTTAGAGGTGGCACATGCAAATTTACTTAGGACGGCAGGGTAATACCGTATATAGGTAGGTATGGTGGACTCATCTGGAATAACTTTGGGTTCAAGGTTTTTGATGTACAAACAGAGTTCCCACTTAGTATAGGCGAAGGCTAGCAATTAAGATTGGGAAGCGGCCAGCTAGAGAGCAACAACGATCATGACCAGGCATTATGCATAAGTAACATCGGACACTAGCATGAGTAGGATATGAACACCATGAACTAAACATTATAGAGGCTATGTTGGTTTTGATTCAACTACATGCATGAACATGTACCAAGTCAAGCCACTCGAACATTCAGAGGAGGATACCATATCATCATACTACATCACAATCATCTTAACGCTATGTTGATATCCAAGATAAATCTTTATCAACTCCCAGCTACTTATGCATGGCATGAGAAACTATAATCTCTAATTGTCATTACAAACATGTTTAATCATAATGGGCTGAAACCTGGATACTAGGTTAAACATATTTACACAAATAGAACAAGTCGAGTTGATACCAGTTTCTCTTTGCCACGGCCAGTTCATCGAATATCGTCATTATTGCCTTTCACTTGCACGACCGAATGATATGAAAATAATAATAGTGCAAGAGTGCCGTGGACTAAGCTGGAATCTGCAAAACATTTTATTCAACAGGAGAAGACAAGGTAAAATGTGCTCTTTATTAGTTCAACAGTTATTCATATAAGAGCCACTCAACATTTTTATCATGGTCTTCTCCTCGGTACAACTCGACAAAAAAGAAAAGAAATTCAGAGAAACACACTGAAATATTTTTGGAGTTTTTGGTTTTCTTCAACAAGCAAAATAGAAAACAAAAACGAGAAAAACTATTTACACGGGAAAGCTCCCAACAAGCAAAATAAGAACAAGGAAATCTTTTTGGATTTTCTTTTTAATACTACTACTAAGCATGCATAGAAAGTAAATTACTACAACAATTTTTTTGTTTTTCTAAGGTTTATCAAACACACAAGAAGAAAGCAAGAAAATAAATCTAAGCATGGATGGTACAATGGAAAAGTGTGAACACCGACAAATAGAATGATATGTAGACGTGAATATAATGTCGGTGAGAAACACGTACTCCCCCAAGCTTAGGCTTTTGGCCTAAGTTGGTAATCGATCAGTAGCCTGGAGGATAGTAGTCGGCGTGGTAGCTCACAGAGGCTCTTGGTGCAGATGCCTCAGCACGACGTGCCGCCAACACTGCTGCGTTATGAGCTCGGGCCTCACTCTCAAGAACAAAATATCTTCCCCGACTGTTACGTCAAAGAGAGCAGGCGCAGGCAAAAATGTGTCCACAACATGTGATTGGTTAAACAACAAATTATAAGTGAAGTTATCAGCACTTCCCTTGAGAATCTTATGATCTTTTAAGGCATCAAAATCTAAGTATCGAGTGGGTAAGATAGGGTCAAAAGGCAAAGGTGAAACACCCAGTCCTCGTGCTAAACGTGTGGCATAAATTGAAGGGGAACGCGGCAGAAAACAAAAATTTTCCGACCTACACACCAGCCCAGGACCACTATGGAGACTACATACATGGTTTGATCTTTTTCGTTACCGACTCGTAGCGCAGCGGGAAGTAGAGCCGATGACGATCGGCGGTGCAGATCCCCGCAACTAGGATTTACAACCTCCCAACCGCGAGGATCTATACCCTCATCTGCTCCTCAGACAGCCCTCCGGGAGGCGGTCGAACAGCCCCCGAACGGTGTCGCGGACAGCCCTTCGGGAGGACCTTCGAAACTCGAACGGTCACTCGGACAGCCCTTCGGGAGGACCTTCGAAACTCGGACGGTCACACGGACAGCCCTTCGGGAGGCACTCACGAACTAAGACCGAAACTACGATCTCTCTACAGAGTTGCACACATACGGTGCCATCTATCCGGCAGGGCTTCGCCGTCCAGAACCAGTTCCTGCCGGAACCCAGACAGCCTTACGGCTCTACGAAACTCTTTTCGTGGGAGGGAGAGAAGAAGCCAGATAATGCATGGCATGTGTATGAGAGCAAGGGATGAGTGTGGAGGGCTGCCCCTCCACCTATATTTATAGGAAATCCCAAGGGGGTGGGGTAGTTTCACAAAAAACCCAAAATGCACATGAATGAAGTCCTTCCACAAGGACCTAGGAGTGAAACCAAGGAACAAGAGGGTCCCCAAGGGGGATACCCCATGTGGCCGGCCACACCCCCATGAGGGGCCCAAAAAATGGCTCCTATCCATCCATGTCATCCCCAAGATCTTTTGGAGCAAAGCCCCAAAAGGTGGCTTTCCACAAAGTAACCATAAAGCTGATTTTCACTATTCACGACGACATTTTTCAGCGTCTGATCGAACTGAAAATATTTATGTGGGCTAAGAACATTTCCAGTACCCACTAAAATGATTTTCAACGCGTTCCGAAACAATTCCGGTTTTAGTGATTTTCATCTGCGAAACGCATCTGAAGTGGCTCCGGCAGCTCCGGAACATTTCCGGTTTTTATCTCAGAAAATTCCAAAAAGCTTCCAGAATGATTCTGGCATCCTCCAAGAATTATCAGGCATGTGCCGAAACCAATTTGACTTAATGGTGTATCCCGAAACAACTTTTCGGTATCATCGAAACTTATCCGATGACCTCTCTCTGCGGTACGATTCCGCTGTCCGAAACTTTTCGGTGTCCGAAACTTTTTCGGTGATTTTCTCTCAGACTCCCTGTCTAGTATTCAGCAGATAGATGACCCTTAAGCGTGTGACCCTATAGGTTCGGTGAAGTATAGACATGACCCGGAACCCCTTCCGATCAATGATCAACATCGGAGCCGTGGACACCCATATTGACCCCTATACCCACACGAATAAATATTCGAGTGAACCTCCAGTTGCCGTGTGCTATTCCTGTTGCTTCGCGATATGTTACAAATACCCGAGGTGAGACATGTTGGCATTCCCGTGGATCAACAACTTGTCCACTATGCTAGTTACCTCGTTACCGGTATTGTTCTCTTTTCTCGTTATCGTGTTCCGGCATCCCCGTGATCAAATCACAAAGTGTCTGGCCAGACGATGATGGATACCGTAACACCGAGAGGGCCCAGAGATATCTCTCCATCGTCGGAGGAGCAAATCCCAATCTTGAGCTATCAAGTTACTTGACACACTTTTCCATGAACCCGTAAGCCGCTGTAATAGCCACCCATTTACGGATGACGTTTAACAAACCCCAAAGTTCATGAAGCAAGCATGAAGAAACTCGATACTCTCATGGTCTAAGGAATCATGCAAACGTTAACCATCTCTGTGTTATGTACCAATAAACTTGTGACGAATGAATCTCATAGCATAACATCAATCCGGGTCGATTCAACACAAATGTTCTCTTAACATTGTGCCCTCAAAGTTGCTGGCATAGACATGCCCATGACCAGGAAAATAGAATCATCATGCAACACTTGAGCTAGTCTTAGAGGCCAAACTAGGTATACTTCTTACCGTTTATTATTCCACACGTGCATTTGAGTCGTCCTCCGAGCCTAGTGGATATTGCAGACTCGAGAATCATTGCAGTTATAGCATGGAACATAAACATAATTATGAACTCGGAGATAAATAATATCATTTATTATTGCCTCTAGGGCATATCTCCTACATAAATTCCACCATAGAACCAGCCACTTTTGGCATTATGCTGAAGTCTACGTGCAACAGTCGCTCCAAGGTTATAATTCCTTTCACCAAAGAGAGCGGTGTGAATGAGGCTCAAGTCTGGCGAGCAAAGTATGCTGCAGTCTTGCTTGCCTACTATGCATTTCCCGTTAAATAATGCAAAGTACTGAATTGCGGGAAAGTGAATGCTCTTTATTCTTCCTTGTCTCACTCCTCTATTTTCACCGTAACAAAGGCTAGTCAAGAAAGACTCATACTCAGCCTTTGCTGGCTCATCAAGCGAACCCCAAAATGGAAGCTTGCAATGGTAAGCATAGTTCTCTAGTGAAATAGTATATGGTTCATCATAAAGCATAAAAGACACCCTAGACTCACGTGGAAAATATTTAAATCCTTTGACAAATGATTCAGTGAGAAGATGGCGCTGTTCACACTTATCTGAGAGGTAGGGACCGAGATCGGCATTGGGAACATATTGCTCAAATTCCTCCTTGATGCCCACCTGCACCATATATTCATCGCAAGGCCATAAGCATGTTTTGGTGGAGGCATCTCGCGTGGAACTTTCACATGGTTCAACATAGGACCGACGAGCAGAACTGTCACTAGAAGATGCCCCCGAGGATCGTCTCCTCAAGGAACTCCTTCCAAATAGGTTCATCATGTCCGCATACAATTTTCTGAAAATAAAATTTTTGAGGTGACAAAAATTTGTCAACAAAACTTTATAAAACTAATAGCAACTACTCATAGGGATACATAGAGGCCATAGCAAGCATTTAAACTACTTAGAACGCTAAGAATTGAACATGCAAGCACATCTACAGCAGCACCAGGAGTAGCTATTTATTCAAAGTATAAACCACTAGAACAAAAACTAATTGGACAAATGATGGAGTCACATACCAAGCAACAATCCCCCGAAACAGTTTCGAAAACGGAGCTTCGAGCAAAGAGATTGAAATCCGTGGGTTTGAGCTCAAGAACGTGGGAGAGAGAGCAATGGGGATTTTTTCTGGAGGTAGGTGACAATGTGGGATGAAGATATAAGTGAGGGGGGCCATGTGGGGACCACAACCCCCCAGGGCGCGCCAGGGGGTGCTGGCGCGCCCAGGTGGGTTGTGCCCACCTGGTGCACCTCCCTTTGGTTATTTTGTACCAAAAATTCTTAAATATTCAGGAAAAAATCATATAAAATTTTCAGGGCATTCTGAGAACTTTTATTTTTGGGTCATTTTTTATTGCACGGGAAATTCAGAAAACAGACAAAACATGGCATTTTATTTTATTTAACTAATACAAACAGAGAATAAAAAGCAGGGACAGAAAGTAGTGCTTACTAAATTCATCAACTTCATACCGCTCAAAAATGATTCATTAATAGGGTTGATCAGGTCTTATTAACAACCACTTTCGATTAGCATGAAACCGAAGAACTTTCGTAAACCACTAAGTTACCTCAATGGGGATATGCATTTCCCCAACAATGAGAGTTTCATATTTCTTTTTGACAGTAGGTAGAGGTATTTGAAAACTTCCAATAGTGATTGTCGGAGATTTTTCAATAACATTAATACCATTCACTTGGAATTGTTTCTTCGGAAAGTGCATCGTATGCTCATTGCCATTGATATGAAAAGTGACCTTGCTTTTATTGCAATCAATAACAGCCCCTGCAGTATTCAAGAAGGGTCTACCAAGGATAATCGACATGTTGTCGCCCTCGGGCATCTCAAGTATAACAAAGCCAGTCAAAATAGTAGCATTAGCAACAACAACGGGACATCCTCACAGATATTGATAGGTATGGCAGTTGATTTATCAGCCATTTGCAAAGATATTTCAGTAGGTGTGAGTTTATCCAAGTCAAGTATTTTATATAAAGAGAAAGGCATAACACTAACACCAGCTCCTAAGTCACACAAAGCAGTTTTCACATAATTCTTTTTGATAGAGCAAGGTATAGTTGGTACTCCCGGATCTCCAAGTTTTTTAGGTATTCCATCTTTGAAAGTATAATTAGCAAGCATAGTGGATATTTCAGCTTTCGGTATTTTTCTCTTATTTGTGATGATGTCTTTCATATACTTTGCATAAGGAGGCATTTTCAAGATATCAGTCAAGCGAGTACGCAAAAAGACTGGCCTCAACATTTCAGCAAAGCATTCAAATTCTTCATCATCATTATTTTTAGTTGACTTGTGTGGAAAAGGCATAGGTTTTTTAACCCACGATTCTCTTTCTTTACGGTGTTTCCTCGCCACAAAGTCTCTTTTATCATATCTTTTATTTTTAGGTTGTGGGTTATCAAGATCAACAGGTGGTTCTATCTCAACATCATTGTCTGGTTCTTTTTCATTTGGTTGAGAGTCTTCATGAACATCAACATTATCTTTTTCATTATCACTAGGTGAGTGTTCATTACCAGATTGAGTTTCAGCATCTGAGATAGAAGTTTCATTTTCATTATCAGGAGGTTTTTCTATTTCAGGTTCACTAGAAGTGTGCAAAGTCCTATCATTTTTCTTTTTCTTTTTCTTTCTAGAAGGAATATGTGCACTAGTGTTAGCTCTTTGTGAATCTTGTTCAATTCTTTTTGGGTGTCCCTCAGGATCAAGTGGTTCCTGAGTCATTTTACCTCCTCTAGTTGCAACTCTAACAGCAAAGTCATGCATCTTATGATTCATTTCATCAAGCAATTCTCTTTGTGATTTAGCAACTTGTTCTAACTGAGTTTGAACCATAGAAGCATGTTTTCCAACACCTCTAACATCATTTGATATTCTAAATAACAAGTCACTCAAGCGAGCAATCATATCAGAATTATATTTCAATTGTTTCATAACATTTGCATTGAAGTGATCTTGTTTTCTAATGTAGTTTTCAAACTCATAAAGGCATTGGCTAGGATGCATGTTGTGAGGATTATCATTATCACTGAACTTCATAAGAGAATTTACCTCTACCACCTTAGGTATTGGCGGTGTATTAAGCCCATGCATTTCTTCAATAGGAGGTAAATTTTTAACATCCTCAGCTTTAATACCTTTTTCCTTCATAGACTTCTTTGCCTCTTGCATATCTTCGGGACTGAGATATAGTATACCCCTCTTCTTCGGAGTGGGTTTAGGCGGTGGTTCAGGAATAGTCCAATCATCATAATTTTTCAATATATTATTCAATAATTCTTCAGCTTGAGCAATAGTCCGTTCCCTGAAAACACAACCACCACAACTATCTAGGAAATCCCTAGAAGCATCGGTTAGTCCATTATAGAAGATATCAAGTATTTCATTTTTCTTAAGAGGATGAACATGCAAAGCATTAATTAATTTGCAAAGCCTCCCCCAAGCTTGTGGGAGACTCTCTTCTTTAGTTTGCACAAAGTTAAATATTTCCTGTAAGGCAGCTTGTTTCATATCCTATCCTGGGGACTACGCACACAACCAGGAGCAAGAGTATTTGAAGGTATTAGCAGGTGAGTTGTCAATTCAATCACACCTGGAGATTAATTTTCTGCAGCAAGTAATCAGTAGCACACTAATGTGATAGTTTCGATAGTAGTGACAGCAGCAACGGTAACAGTAACAGTGATAGCAGTAATTTTGTAGCAAGTGTAACAGTGATGATAGCAATAGTAACGCAACAAGATCAATAAGGATAAATTCGTAGGCATTGGATCGGTGACTTGTTGGATGATATTCATCATGTTACAGTTATAACCAGGGCGATATGGCACTAGCTCCAGTTCATCGATATAATGTAGGCATGTATTCCGTAAATAGTCATACGTGCTTTATTAAAAGAACTTGAATGACATCTTTTGTCCTACCCTCCCGTGGCAGCGGGGTCCATATTGGAAACTAGGGGATATTAAGGCCTCCTTTTAACAAAGAACCGGAACAAACTATTAACACATAGTGAATACATGAACTCCTCAAACTACAGTCATCACCGATAGTGGGCCCGGTTGTTGTCACTCCGGGGTTGTCGGATCATAACCTTAGTAGGTGACTATAACTTGCAAGATCGGATCTAAAACATGGATATAATGATGAATTCATAAACGGTTCAGATCTAAGTTCATGGCAGCGGGCCCAAAGTGACAAGCATTAAGCATAGCAAAGTCATAGCAACATCAATCTAAGAACATAGACGTTACTAGGGATCGTGCCCTAACAAAACTAACTCGATTATATGATGAATCTCATCCAAATCCTCACCAACTAGCGAGCCTACGAAGGAATTACTCACTCCCGGTGGGGAGCATCATGGAATTGGCGATGGAGATGGGTTGATGATGACGAAGAACGAAGATCCCCTTCTCCGGAGCCCCAAACGGACTCCAGATCTGCCCTCCCGAGGAAGAACAGGGCTTGGAGGCGGCTCCGTCTCGTGGATCGCGATAATTCTTTCTCCCTGATATTTTTCTGGAATAATGTGAATTTATAGTATCAGGGGGTCGTCGGCGGGGCCACCAGGTGGGTACAACCCACCTGGGCGCGCCAGGAGAGGGGGGCGCGCCCTGGTGGGTTGTGCCCACCCAGGGGCCCCTCTCTGGTGGGTCTTGGCTCCAAAAATTCTTATTATTGATATAAAAAATCCTCGCAAAGTTTAGTTCCATTCCGAGAACTTTTATTTCTGCACAAAAACAACACCATGATAGTTCTGCTGAAATTAGCATCAGTCCGGGGTTAGTTTCATTCAAATCATGCTAATTAGAGTCCAAAACAAGAGGAAAAGCGTAAGAAAAAGTAGATACGTTGGAGACGTATCAATCATCCCTTACTCTTTGGGGAGATACCGACGTAGCTTCAAGCGACATCAAGAGGAATTTCTGGCGCCGTTGCCGGGGAGGATCTTCAACATATACGAGGTTCCTAATCACAAATCTTATCTCCTCGCAATTTACGTTATTTTCCATTGGCCTCTCGTTTCCTCTCCCCCACTTCACAAAAATTTGCCGTTTTATTCGCCCTCTTTTTCGTTCGCTATTTTTCTTCCGTTCTCTTAAACTCTCTTCTATGTTGCCATGGCCGACCATAGAGAAGCTAAGGGTTTTCTCCCGAGTTTCAATGCATTGGATAACCCCTCTGTACTCTCTAAGCTCATAAATAATGATGCTATGGAAAGACTTACCGGGTTTGCTAAGGAAAACTCAAACAATTTTGATGAAGATGATCCCGGAATTTTTCGTTATTTGATATATTAATCTTTGAAAGATGCTTGGGATAGGCTGTTGAGAATTTGATCTAGCTATGTGCCCCAATATCAGATAGAGATATACTTGAAATTTTTTTATGTTGGTCTACCTTCTTCCTTCAAGCAAGTTTTGGATTCTATATTTGAAAACGGTTTTCTTGAAGGGGATGTCGTTGATACTTATGAAAAGATGAAAGCCATATGTGGGCACCCCGAGGGAGAAAATGTTGAATCTACTACCCTTATGTGCTTTTATCAAAATGAAACAATTAAAGAGATGAAGGCTAGTTTAGATATGAATTTTCGCAACGTGCTTAATCTTTCTTCTGCTATCAATGGCCATGTGCTTTCACAAAATAGAAAATTAAATGCCATTGATAGGAAATTTTCCCTTTGCTTTCAAAAGGACAAGGATGACAAAACTTAGATCCTTGCTTTATGCCTAGCTAAGGGCGTAAAACTATAGCGCTTGTTGGAAGACAACCCAATGAATAAAGTTTATTTTTGCTTTTTGCTTGTTGTTCTTGAGTGTTAGCACAATTATGCTACTGCTATGATTGTTTTTGTGTGTTTAATTTAGTGTTTGTGCCAAGTAAGGCCTTTAGGATCTTCTTGGGTGATAGTTGTTTGATCTTGCTGGAAAAACATGAACTTTTGCGCTCGGGAAAATAATTCTCATTTTTAACCAGAGAGCGATAAAATACCCATTCCTTTTGCAGTAGATCAATATACAAATTGCTGAGGTCGTCCTAAATTTTCAGAATTTTTGGAGTTACAGAAGTATTCGAAATAGTCAGATTGCTGCAGACTGTTCTGTTTTGACAGATTCTGTTTTCTTTGCATTGTGTGCTTGTTTTGATGGCTCTATGGTTTTCTTTGATGAGTTTTTGCCATAGAAAAGTTGGAATATAGTAGATATAATGCAAGAACAAAATATGAATTGGTTTGATTCAGCACTTATAGTAGTGATTTGTTTTATTATACTAACAGATCTCACGAAGGTTTGTTGAGTTTTGTGTGATTGAAGTTTTCAAGTTTTGGGTTATCTTATGATGGATGGAGGAATAAGGAGTAAGAAGAGCCTAAGCTTGGAGATGCCCCAGCATCCCAAGCTATTATCCAAAAGAGAGCAAGCAACTAAGCTTGGGGATGCCCCCGAGTGGCATCCCCTCTTTCTTTTAACGACCATCGGTATTTTACTCGAAGCTATATTTTTATTCGTCACATACTATGTGTTTTGCTTGGAGCGTCTTGTATGATATGAGTCTTTGCTTGTTTTATTTTGTGTTTTAAGTCTTGATTCCTTGCTGGACACACCTATTTGAGAGAGCCAAAGTTATGTCATGACTTGTTAGAATTGCTCTATATGCTTCACTAAATTCTTTTATGAGCTATGGACCGGCTCTAGTGCTTCACTTATATCTTTTTGAGCACGGTGTGCTTAGTATTTTTGAAGAAATGCTCTCTTTCTTCACTTAGATTTATTTGAGAGTTAGTAAAATTTTCAAGAAAGTCTCTCTTGCTTCACTTAAATTAATTTGAGAGAAAGAAATATTATGCTCATGATCTTCACTTATATTTGTTTGAGCTTGTCAAAAGCAACACATGAAAATTAGTTCCAAAGTGATAGATATCTAAGAAGGATATAATAAAAAAATCATGAAGATAATTGGACAAAATAAACTTGATTCTTAGTAATACTTTTGAGATATGATGATGTGATATGTGAGTTATGTTGATGAATAATTATGCTTTAGTAAGAATATTGGTGTTAAGGTTTGTGATTCCGTATGCAAGCATGAAAGTCAATAATTATGCAATGAAATTATATCCTACTTGTGGTGCATTATTCGGTGTTAATTATGCTTAATGCTCACTTATGAGATTATTCATTTCTTGGTTGGTCGCTTCTCAATCTTTTGCTAGCCTTCATTTTGCACTAAGCATGAGGCAAGCATGAAAGTCAATAATTATGCAATGAAATTATATCCTACTTGTGGTGCATTATTCGGTGTTAATTATGCTTAATGCTCGCTTATGAGATTATTCATTTCTTGGTTGGTCGCTTCTCAATCTTTTGCTAGCCTTCATTTTGCACTAAGCATGATCTCTACTTGTGCATCCAAAAACCTTTAAACCAGTTTTGCCACACAAGTCCACTATATCTACCTATATGCGGTATTCTTTTACCATTCTAAGTAAATTTGTATGTGCCATCTCTAATTTTCAAAATAAACTTCTCTTTTGTGTGTTCGTTTCGCTCGTGGAACGGTGAGGGGTGGCTAATATTTTCCATGCTAGATGTGTTATTCTCACGATGAGTGTTTATTCACTTGTCATTGCACGAGAGTAAGGCAAAGGTATTAGGGATGCCTAGTACCGAAATGAAAAATGAATTTACTTTATGTTGTCAAATAATAAATTCCGTGGAAAGTGTTGGTATGGAAGGCACCCATGGATATGGTTAGCCATGGAAAGTGAAAGTATGGTGGAAAAAGGAATAAAATTTATTGTCTGTTTGGGAACCTCCTATGATATATCTAGCATGGAAAGTGTTGGGAACTCTAAGTCATTTTCGTTGGTGGGAAGGACACACCTCCCAAAATGTTTTTATCTCTAAGTTTTTTGGTTTGAGCTCCGGCACCTCTACAAATCCCTACTTCCCTCTGCGAAGGGCCTTTCTTTTACTTTATGCAATATTTATTTTTGAATTTGAGTCTCCATCTTCTCTTATAAAAGCACCAACTAGGAGGCACTACGATCGTACTTGAGCATTGGGTGTAGTTAATATGCGAGTGTGTTTCACGAATGGATCAATGATTGAGCATGATGGGCTAGGGATAGCTTATTTTAGCGTTGATATTTTGAAAGACATGGTTGCTTGTTGATATACTTGAGTATTAAGTTATCATGTTAAAACTAGACTATTGCTTTGAACAATATAAAAGTCCAAATGTCCATGCTATAAAGAAAAGAATATGATATGACATGATAGGCAGCATTCCACAACAAATTTTTTGTTTTTATCACTTACCTACTCGAGGACGAGTAGGAGTTAAGCTTGGGGATGCTGATACGTCTCCAATGTATCTATAACTTTTGATTGTTCCATGCTGTTATTTTATCAATCTTGGATGTTTTATAATCATTTTATATCATTTTTTTGGTACTAACCTATAGACATAGTGCCAAGTGTCAGTTGCTGTTTTTGCATGTTTTATACATCGCAGAAAATCAATACCAAACGGAGTCCAAATGCCACGAAACTTTACGGAGATTTTTTATGGACCAGAAGATACCTAATGGGCCAAGGTTGCGCCTTGGGGTGCTCCGAGGAGAGCACAACCCACCAGGGCGCGCCAGGAGGCCCAGGCGCGCCCTGGTGGCTTGTGCCCACCTCGGGTGCCTCTCGGACCGCCTCTTTGCTCTATAAATACCCCAATATTCCAGAAACCCTAGGGGAGTCGACGAAAATCAATTCCAGCCGCCGCAGAGTCTAGAACCACCAAATCCAATCTAGACACCATCACGGATGGGGTTCACCACCTCCATTGGTGCCTCTCCGATAATGCGTGAGTAGTTCTTTGTAGACCATCGGGTCCGTAGTTAGTAGCTAGATGGCTTCCTCTCTCTCGTTTGATTCTCAATACAATGGTCTCTTGGAGGTCCATATGATGTAACTCTTTTTGCGGTGTGTTTGTTGGGATTAGATGAACTTTGAGTTTATGATCAGATCTATCTTTTTATATCCATGGAAGTAATTGAGTTTCTTTGATCTCTTTTATGCATGACTGCTTATAGCCTCGTATTTCTTCTCCGATATTTGGGTTTTGTTTGGCCAACTTGATCTATTTATCTTGCAATGGGAAGAGGTGCTTTGTAGTGGGTTCGATCTTACGGTGCTTGATCCCAGTGACAGAAGGGGAACCGACAAGTATGTATCGTTGCTACTAAGGATAAAACGATGGGGTCTATCTCTACATAGATAGATCTTGTCTACATCATGTCAT
The DNA here is from genome assembly GCF_018294505.1 of Triticum aestivum. NCBI lineage: Eukaryota > Viridiplantae > Streptophyta > Magnoliopsida > Poales > Poaceae > Triticum > Triticum aestivum. Next base: position 171,593,351 of record NC_057811.1, read on the forward strand.
CATTCTTATTGCATTACTCCGTTTCTCCATGAACTTAATACACTAGATGCATGCTGGATAGCGGTCGATGTGTGGAGTAATATTAGTAGATGCAGGCAGGAGTCGGTCTACTAATCTTGGACGTGATGCCTATGTAATGATCATTGCCTAGATATCGTCATGAATATTTGAAGTTCAATTTCCCAACAGTAATTTGTTTATCCACCGTTTGCTATTTTTCTCGAGAGAAGCCACTAGTGAAACCTATGGCCCCCGGGTCTGTTTTTCATATTATCTGCCTTTGCGAACTATTTTCATTTGCTTTTATTTTCAGATCTACTAAACCAAAAATACAAAAATACCTTGCTGCAATTTATTTTATTTGGCGTTCGATCTATCAATATTTACAACTCTCTCACGTTCGTTTGCCAATTTCTGGCGCTGCTACCCGAAAGGGATTGACAACCCCTTTTACACGTCGGGTTGCGAGTAGTTGTTATTTGTGTGCATGTGTTGTTTATGTTGTGTTGCTTGGTTCTCCTACTGGTTCGATAACCTTGGTTTCATATCTGAGGGAAATACTTACTGCCGCTGTGCTGCATCATCCCTTCCTCTTTGGGGAAATACCGACGTAGCTTCAAGCGACATCAGTACACAACATTGCATACATGATAGAACCTATGGCCGAGGCATAGGGAATGACTTTCATTTTCTCTCTATCTTCTGCAGTGGTAGGGCGTTGAGTCTGACTCAACTTCACACCTTGTAACACAGGCAATAACCCTTTCTTTGACTGATCCATTTTGAACTTATTCAAAACTTTACAAAGGTATGTGCTTTGTGAAAGTCCAATTAAGCGTCTTGATCTATCTCTATAGATCTTGATGCCCAATATATAAGCAGCTTCGCCGGGGTCTTTCATTAAAAAACTCTTATTGAAGTATCGTTTTATGCTATCCAGGAATTCTATATCATTTCCAATCAACAATATGTCATCCACATATAATATTAGAAATGCTACAGAGCTCCCACTCACTTTCTTTTAAGTACAGGCTTCACCAAAAGTCTATAAAACCATATGCTTTGATCACCTCATCAAAGCTTATATTCCAACTCTGAGATGCTTGCACCAGTCCATAAATGGATCGCTGGAGCTTGCACACTTTGTTAGCACCTTTAGGATCGACAAAACCTTCTGGTTGCATCATATACAACTCTTCTTTAAGAAATCCATTAAGGAATGCAGTTTTGACGTCCATTTGCCTGACTTTGTAATCATAAAATGCGGCAATTGCTAACATGATTCAGACAGACTTAAGCATCGCTATGGGTGAGAAGTCTCATCGTATTCAACTCCTTGAACTTGTCGAAAACCTTTCGCGACAAGTCGAGGTTTGCAGACAGTAACATTACCATCAGCGTCAGTCTTCTTCTTGAAGATCCATTTATTCTCTATGGCTCGCCAATCATCGGGCAAGTCAACCAAAGTCCACACTTTGTTCTCATACATGGATCCTATCTCAGATTTCATGGCCTCAAGCCATTTATCCGAATCTAGGCTCATCATTGCTTCCTCATAGTTCGTAGGTTTGTCATGGTCTACACTACAAAGAAAAGACACATCCGTGACATTTTGGGCCAAACAATTTTTTTTCTGTCATGCTTATGACACTTCTATGACGATAATTGTGACAAAACTAGGTATCATCGTAGATGTGGTGGGCTCCTACTTCTATGACTAAAAATCATGACAAAAATGGGCTTTTCATCCTGGGCGGGCCGGAGACGCAGCTGCATGACATTCTTTGGGCCATGCATGACGGATAAAACCATGGTAGAAGCGAGGGCGAGGAAAATATCGGGGGAGTTCCCGGTTACGGTGGGTGGTCGGGGGGCCGAGCGATGCATGTTTCTGTCGTACGTACGCGCGTGTGTGCGAGGCTTTGCGCTCTAACTGAACCCGTGCGATTGCACTGCAGGCTACGCGTTACTGAACCCGAGCGATCGATCGATCCCTTGTTGTTAACTGAACCCGAGTGATTCCTTCGCTACTGCTGGTAACTGAAGCTGATCGAACACTGTTGCCTCCTTCCCTTGATGAACAGTGAGCGTTGTTGGGGGGGGGGGTGGATGAACAGTTCCCGGTGGGGGGTTGGATGAACAGGACCCTGTGGTAGTAGAGGCCGTTGCCGCTAGATGAACAGGACCCCGATCGATCGAGCCGGTGGGTGAACAGGACCCTGTGGAGGGCTGGATGAACAGGACCCCGTGGAGGGCTGGTTGAACAGTAGCCGGTGGAGGGCTGGTTGAATAGTAGCAGGTGGATGGCTGGTTGAACAGTAGCCGGTGGAGGGCTGAATGAAAGTAGCCCGTGGAGGGGTGGTTGAACTGGTCCCCGTGGAGAGGGCTGGTTGAACAGTAGCCGGTGGAGGAGCGGTGGAGGCTGGATGAACAGGAGCCCGTGGATGAACAGTCGCAGGTGGAATCTGGAGGTAGTCGACGGTGGATGAATAGTAGCCCGTGGAGGCAGTCGACGGTGGAGATGAACAGTATCACGTGGAGTCCCATTTTGCGGTACGCCACACCCCTCTCGATGAACAGGACCCCCGTTTCGACCGTAGCGCTCCAACACAAGTCTGTTTCCTCCGTTTTGTGGTACGCCACACCCCTTCCGATCAACAGGACCTTGTTTCGATTGTAGGAGGTCCGTTTCCTCCGTTTTGCGGTACGCCAGACCCCTCCCGATGAACAGGATCTCGTTTCGACCGTGGCCGATCGAACACAAGGCCGTTTCCTCCGTTCTGCGGTACGCCAAGCCTCGTTTCCATCGGTTGTTCCGTCCAAGCCGGTTGGCTCCCGATGAACACGACGACGCATTCCGTTTTGACCCAGTCGGTTGCCTCCCCATGATCACGACGACGGCGCAGCTTCTCCGTTCTGACCCAGCCATGTACACGAGCCCTGGCCGTACGTATGCGTGAGTAGGCGTTCGAGACCCCGCCTGTATTTACTTCCTTGCACCCTAGCCGCTGTACGTACATGTACATGCTACGTGCGCGCCTCTACTATGACACATGCGCGCCTCTACTACCACACGTGCCCTTCCTTACACGACCACGATTCATCGCTGCAGCCTGCAGACAGACCGATCGGCCAGTATGTACGTACACATTCACGACCAGAATGACAACGCTACGTACGCTTCGACCGGGTGGGTCCCGACTGTCAGGCACTTCCTTGCATGCGAAGATGTAGCTGGTGGGTCCCAGCAATCAGGGGGGCGAATCATTTTTTTTGCCCGTAATATGGACGCACTTCCTTGCGTGCGAAGATGTAGCTGGTGGTTCCTAGCAGTCAGGGGGAGAAAACATTATTTTTAGGGTAAAAAGGATGCAGTTGCATGCATGCGTCCATGGGCGTGGTGCGTCCCCACTGTCAGCCTCTCACGTACAGTCGTCTTCCGTTGACTCTCGGTTGTTGACCACATTGACCACACTGTGCCGAGCGCACCAAGGCCGGTGGACGACATCGAGGCCCCAAACTGGAACGACCCGGAGATGGGGAAGACGCGGCAGTGGATTCATAGATGGAGAGGAGTGGGAAACTTGACTGGTTCGGATGCGCGGCAGCACTGCCGCCCACGGGAGACAGGAGCAAGAACAGAGGTTGAAGAAGGAGCATGGCTGTTGGATTAACATCCAATGGTCCAACTGCTAGAATCATTTGTTGATTAAGTTGACAAAGCCCTGCGTACATGTCTGCTTAGTAGGCCCACAAGTCAGCCACCAAATCTGTCGGGGCCGAGCTGTCAGCGGGAGGAATTGGTTTTTTTGCATAACAAGGAAGCACTTCCTTCCATGCGAAGATATAGCCGGTGGGTCCCAGCTATCAGGGGAGGAAAGAGCTTAATAAGGAGGAACTTTCCTTGCGTGCGACCATGGACCTCGTGGGTCCCAACCGTCAGGCTCTCCATGTACAGTCCTCTTCCGATGACTCTCGTTTGCTGAGCACGCCGCGCCGAGCGCAGCGAGGTGGTGGACGACAACGAGGCCCCAGACTGGAACAACCCGGAGATGGGGAAGACGCGGCAGTGGAGTCGCAGATGGAGAGGAGTGGGAAACATGATTGGTTCGGGTGCGGGGTGGGCCTACACTCGGCAGAGGATAACAGGAGGTGCGGAGTGGAGGGATGGCCTGGCCACTGGCAGGGTAGCGTTTCGCTGAGGCGCGCAAAACAATGCCGCTAGATGCCGGAGGCTGGAGCAGGTGGTCCCGGCAGCGCTGGGGGAAGAAGACGAGAGATTGAAGAAGAATGCCGGCCGTTGGATGTAAATCCAACGCCTTGCTTAGGCTTCGACCTACTAAGCCACATGTCAGCCAGTCCATTTATTTTTTCAGTCCATTTGGTGGGCTGGGTGAAACAATGATGTAGCATCTATGCAGCCTGTTTATATATATGGTACAATTTAAAGCCCATTTGCATTTTTCTCGAAATCCACGGACTTGCTGGGCTGGGTGAAAATATCATGTTGGGCTGGACGGAGAAATGTTATGAAAACATAAACACATGATTGCACATCTATTACTACATTGGCCAGTAAAATCTTTGCAAGCTTATGTACGCAATCACTAGGAGTTAACTTGCCAAGTTATATATAAACAATTATTATTATTATTATTTTGTAAGAACTTTCAATTTATGAAATAAAATATCATTTTAATTTGATGAGTTAATAGGACGTGGGGTACTATTATTTTTTAGGCTAGACGTGGGACAGTTGAGTTGGTTCTAGGGAAAAGTACTGGGAGAAAACTCAGTTTACATCGAAAAAGAAAGTGGGAGAAAATTCAGATATAGGATTAATGAAAACCAAAAATAAAGGAAGTGGGAAGGTCTATAAAATGGTTGGACGAACGACAGGTTTAACGGAACCTTATGTTGTTTCTATTATATATATATGTAATAAAATAAGATATAAATATAGGTTCAATTTTGCATTCTTATAGAAAACATAGGTTCAGTTTTGCATTCTTATAGAAAAACAGAACTGAGTTGTGCGTCGTCTTGAAAAAACAAACATAACTTGGGTTGCTGATGTTATAGACAAGCTAGGTCGGGAGGCCTAGAGGCCGCTTGCTACCTGCTGGATCCAAAAAATGTTGAAACATGTCGTGGGCTGCCCATGTTAAACAACAAAACCTAGGCCAAGGACCTGGTGGGCCCGGGACTGTCAGCCTCTCGACGAACAGTTGTCTCCCAATTCCTCTTGTTTTGCTGACCATGTTGGGAACGACAGACGGCGGCACCGCGGCGAGAGCACCAAGGCGGAGGACGACGTCGAGACCTCAGACCGAATGAAACGGAGCGGGGAAGATGCAGGCGGAGGGGAGTACGAGGGTTGACTTGTTCGAGTGCAGGGTGGGCCGGTGGAGCTGCCGCCGCCGGACAATGTGTGGGAGTAAAGGGATGACCTGGCCAACGCCATAGGCTATGATGGCCAGCCGCTGTATAGGAAGAGGATGAAAGATTGTACAAAATAAAGAAATACAAATGGATAGGTGGTTGGTCCCATATGTGTGTGTACGAGACCTGCTGGGTCCAGCTGAGAAGGGGAATATGTTGGAAGGAAGGATATTCAAAGCACGGCAGCCGAGTGAACTAGTTTTTTTGTACGGACGAGTGAACTAGTTACATACATAAGCAAATAGCCACTAAAAACAGGTTAATGGGTTCTTAAAAGAAATATTTCGGACAAAACAGATAATTACGACACATAGGCTAATGCATGGAACACTCAGATGATAAAGGTGCTTATAAACAGATAAAGTACAACATCTAGACCTTCCTGGCACGCTTGATCATGACGATGCGGCTGTCCGTGTACTCGTCGGTTTCGGGAAGCAGACACGCCCTCATGTCCAAGATCCGCCTGTACATGTCGTAGCATGCGTATGCGTCCTTGGCCGCGTAGGTTATGTAGGCTAGATTCAGAGGTACCTCCCATGTGTTCAGGTCCTTTGGTATCGTTGTCTTCTTTCATGTTGGCATATCAGGGGTCGATGATGGTCTCGGCGAGTTCAACCATGGAGTCCTTCTCCTGCCCGTTGCCGATGATCTTGTATTGCTTCTGGATGTCGACAAGATTGTTGCACCAGGTGGCCGAATCATCGCGTTCTTCCTTCTCTCCACCGTAGCGAAGGTGCAGTCGGCGCTGCCGATGAAACGGGCGAATGCTCCAGAACCTCTGATGGCCCTACATCAGTGGTAGACGAGAACCTCGTCCTGCACACATACCTAGGCGACGGTGATCCGCTGGTCCCTGTCAGGAGATGAATGGACGGGCACAAGGTCTAGTCCTGCGACCTTGTGCTTTCTCGTCCTGTAGGTACTGCTTGACCTCGGCGAGGCAGAGCTTCACTGAGTCCGGATCGTTGGTGTACTTCACATTCAACTTGGTGCAGCCATAGGACTGAACGGCGACCTCAAAGGGGAAATCCTTGCTGAAGTTCATATTCAGCTGGCTCACCCCTCGGATCGCCATTGGAGTCTCTTCAAGCACTACAAAAAAAATACACTTCCGTGATGATACGTGTTTGTCATAATAGGTCGCGTTTTTTGTCATGCATGTACATCCATGACGATTTTATGACAGAACCAAGATAGTCATACCTGTGCTGTCGTAGAAGTGTTCCATGACATTACCAAAATTATCATCACGGAAGTGTCCACTTCCATGACGATAAATCGCGCGTCATAGAAGTGCTTCCGTCAAGGGTGACCAACACGTGGCATCCACCGTAATGGGACGCCGTTAAGCTATTGGGTCCGGTTTTGGATCCGGCAACCCGCTAACAGCCACAACCAATGCCGATTTTCCACGTGTAAAATTCTCATTGGCCGATGGAACCACGCGTCAGCTCCGCGTTGGCACAGGTGTCACTCATCCAACGGTCGAGATGGGCCTATGATATGTTGACACGTGGACGGGCCCAAAAGTGGCCCATAAAGTTTAAATGGGCCGGCCCAACTAAAGGCCCACAAGATTTAGCAGACCATAATGGCCCGGCCTAGCTAAAGGCCCACAAGATTTTGCAGACCATAATGGGCCGGCCCAGCTAAAGGCCCACAAGATTTAGCAGACCACAATGGGCCAGCCCAGCTAAAGGCCCACAAGATTTTGCAGACCATAATGGGCCGGCCAGCTAAAGGCCCAACATTCTCAGTTAAGGCCCGTACGGCTAGTGTCAAATCGGCCCGTCAACGGCCTGTCCTAAACTTGTCATCATCGCGGCCCATGGTCACTTCTGGCCCGTTAACAGTCCGCTAAGTATATGGGCTGAATTACGGCCCGGTGTATTTCCGGCCTGTTAAAGGTCCTGCTTCATTTGGGCCCATTTACAGGACATTGAAACTTTCAGCCCATAAACGAACATGAAGGATTTGGGTCATATTCGGCCATGTCTGACATTCGGCCTGTTAGAGGCCCACTATAGATTTGGGCCACTTTCGGCCTGTTGTGATTTTCGGCCTGTTAACGTCGGACGAAATCCATGGGCCATATGTGGCCCAACGTCACATCGGGCCCATTAACGGCCCATATAAAAATGACGATAATCTAGCCCGACCGAACTTCCGGCCTGTTAAAGGCTCGTGTATTAGGTCGGCGCATTTACGGCCCATCTGAATTTTGGCCTGTGAAAGATCCGCATCGTAAATGGGCCACAATTTCGGCCTACTAAGACCAGTGGGTTGTTTGGCACAGTCAGGGCCCAATCTCACTTTTGGTCTATTAAAGGCCCATGTTTTTATGAGCTCGAGATATTTACACCTGTAAACGGCCTATTGTTATTGAGGGCCCAAATTATGTTTAGGTCTGTTAAAGGCCCACTATGGGCACAGGCCTACCAGAAAAATATGAAAGCTTATACTGATTTAGGCCCAGATATTTTTAGTGGGCTACATGCAAATTTCGGCCCATAATCGTTTTTAGCCCAATTGGAATGGGCCCGACGAATGTTGGCATGTTGGGCTCCTATGAAGCTTTTGGCCGAATACATTGATGAAGCTATGTACCTAGGATAGGGTCATGGGCCTGTCCAAGATACCCTCCCCAAGGCCATCACCCTAAAACCAGAAGCATTCGAAGAAGAATCATCATCCACTCAACCATGAAGCGTTCCACTCGGAAGACTTGAAGTCACTCGACCATGGAGACTGTCACTCGACCGCCAGAAGGTCTAAATCCACCCCATACTGCAACGGTCGGTCATTACGTTATAGCTTTAATGGTCATTATGTCACTTTATTGCTAGCGTTACTAGTAACGCCTTGCCTTAATGTACCTTAAACCCTGTGTAATTGAGGGCCGGAGGGGTCTGGCGAACTCTATATAAGCCACCCCCTCCTCAGTGACAAGGGTTCGCACCCCCCTGTAAAACACACGCATATAATCCAGTCGACCGCCTCCGGGCACCGAGACGTAGGGCTGTTACTTCCTCCGACAAGGGCCTGAACTCGTAAAACTCGTGCGTACAACTTCTCCATAGCTAAGATCTTGCCTCTACATACCTACCCCCCATTCTACTGTCAGACATAGAACCACGACAGTTGGCGCCCACCATGGGGCAGGTGTCTTAGCGACTTATTGGAGAAGTTGCGATTTTTCCGATCCCCATCAGCATGGTTTCAGGCGGAGGATTTGCCGAGGGTCGCGAGATTCGTCTCGGCGCGCTCGTGTTTGTCGCCGACGACTCCGCTTGGCTCCAAGAGGCTCCACTCGACGTCGTGGCGCTCCCCGTCCGCGGGGCAACGCACTTCCACATGTGCGTCCGCGGTGTCCTCCTGCGGCAGCCGTCGACCCAGTATCGGTCAGCTCCTGTGGCGTCTTCACTCCCTGCTGCCCGTCAGTGCAAGCATTCCGGTCGGTCGAGGCTCCAGCGGTGGGTGAGGCACGCGGTGGCTCGCCAGTCGGCCACCTCCCAAGTCGCGGCAATCGAGCCCGACGAAACTCTCTACGGCCTGTTCGACTGGCTCCGTCGAGACTACATCCGAATGCGACAGCAGTGACCCCGCGGCGGAAGTCCTGATAGTCAACGGACCGCGCAGTCCCCCTGGCTTTCCCCGCGATGACGGTGGTGATGGCGGAGGCGATCCGTCGCGTGTCCACGAGGAGTACCGCCGCGAGCCCCTCTCTACGCAGAAGAGGGAAGAGCTTCGACGCCGTAACATGGATGCACTTCACACTCCTATCGTTGGAGAAACCCCCGAGGCCCGAGCAGTGGGTTCCTGAGTCCAGTCGACGACAACTTTTTCCGCCTCCCACCCAGGTATATCAAACTCTGATCTAGAATCTCACAGCTGCGGCCCGAATAGCAGAGTCGATTCAGCCTTCCCAGTCGGAAGCTGGTAGGGGTTTGATGCAGATCCGGGCTTTGCTCCGGGCGGCGGGAGAGCAGAACACAATAGTGTCATAGTCTCGGAATAGGATTCATAGTAGATCTGTAATGGCAGACACAGTTCAGTCGGCTCACAGCCCAAGATCGCCTCCAAGACGTGAGGGACGTGGAGATCGACAGCATCAGTACAGAAACCGTGTGCAGTATGATCGTCGTCGAGCGCCCACACCTCCCCCAAGGAGTGGGTCGTACGCGCCTCGGCAACACGATGACAGACGCCCTCACAGTGGAGGGTGAAGGATTCCAGTCGACCCCCATGAGACGGGCTTTGACGCGAGATCCATTCTCGTTCAAGGTCTGGTTGACAGGAACAGGGCACACAGAGATGGCCACGATAGAGATTACCCGACCGGCAACAGAGTGCATGTTTCAGGTCCTGAGTGTTTTAGCAGAGCCATCAGAGCAGCAATGATTCCTCCCAACTTCAGGTTGGCGACTGGAGTCAGCAAATTCACTGGTGAGTCCAAGCCTGACACTTGGCTTGAGGACTACCGAGTAGCTGTGCAAATTGGTGGTGGCAATGATGAAGTGGCCATGAAGCACCTTCCTCTGATGTTGGAGGGCTCGGCCAGAGCGTGGTTGAATCAGTTAGCACCTGGCAGTATTTATAGCTGGGAAGAGCTTGCCCGAGTGTTTGTCAGAACATTTGAAGGTACATGCAAACGGCTAGCAGGGCTAACAGAGCTACAATCTTGTGTGCAGAAGCCGAATAAAACTTTGAGGGATTATATCCAGAGATGGATCACGTTACACCACACGGTGGAGAATGTGTCTGATCACCAAGCAGTTTGTGCCTTCAAGGAAGGTGTCAAGTATCGAGAATTGAATCTGAAGTTCGGTCAGACCAGAGATATGTCTCTGAGGCGAATGATGGAAATTGCCACCAAGTATGCTAATGGTGAAGAGGGGGATCGGCTCCGGAGTGGCAAGCACAAAACAGTCGCCCACAAAACCGGGGGAGGGAACTCCAGTCGGAAGTAGAAGCGCAAAGCCGAGCCAGCTGCTCCCGGAGAATCTTTAGCCTTGACTCAAGGAAAGTTCAAGGGGAAGCCCAAAGGGCCATGGAACCCCAAGAAAGTAAAAGATCAAGATGGAAATGATGTGTTGGATTTACCATGCCACATTCACACCAAAAAAGATGAGGGGGGTCATCTCATTTACCCGAAACATACCACTCGACAGTGTCGGCTCCTAATCCAGCAGTTCCGAGAGAAACAGCCCAAAGAGAAGGAGAAAGAATCGAACAAAGTTGAGGATAAAGAAGAGGACGATGATGGTTACCCCCACGTCAACTCCACTCTGATGATTTTTGCTGATGTTGAGAGCAAAAGTCGACTGAAAGTCATCAACAGAGAAGTGAACATGGTCACTCCGGCGACGCCCAGTTATTTGAAGTGGTCTCAGACTGCCATTACATTTGACCAGTCTGATCACCCAACACACATAGCCACCCCTGGGAGGCAAGCGTTGGTGGTCGACCCAGTCATCAAAGGCACTCGGTTGACTAAGGTTTTGATGGATGGTGGCAGTGGACTGAATATACTGTATGCGGAGACCTTGAAAGGAATGGGCATTCCGATGTCCAGACTCAGTGAAAGCAATATGAGTTTACATGGAGTTATTCCTGGCAAGAAGGCTGAGTCACTCGGCCAGATCGCCCTCGATGTGGTTTTCGGTGATTCCAAGAATTACCGCAAAGAAAAGTTGACGTTTGAAGTCGTGGATTTCCAGAGTGCTTATCATGCTATTCTGGGCAGGCTGGCTTATGCACATTTTATGGCTCGACCATGTTACGTGTACCTCAAATTGAAGATGCCTGGTCCTAAAGGAGTGATCACTATCACTGGCAATCGGAAGAAGGCAGAAGAGTGCTTCCAGAAGGGCTCAAGGATCGCCGATGCGCAAATGGCAGTAGTGGAATTGCATGAGTATCAAAAAAATGCAGGTCCAAGTGATTTGTTGCGAGCTAAGAAGCCTGCCACAGATTCAGCATTTCAGTCTTCTGGTGAAACGAAGCTGATTCATATTCACCCGACCGATCCCAATGCTGCTCCGCTCACATTTTGACAACACTCGACTCCAAATAGGAAGAAGCACTCATCCAGTTCCTCCATGAGAACTGGGACATCTTTGCATGGAAACCTTCTGACATGCCGGGTGTTCCCAGGGGGCTGGCTGAGCACCGTTTGCGAGTCGACCCAAAAGTGAAACCAGTCAAAGAACATCTTCGACGGTCCGCCGTATAGAAGAGAAAAGCAATCGGTGAAGAAGTGGCTCGACTCCTAGCAGCTGAGTTTATCCGAGAGATTTACCACTCCGAGTGGCTAGCCAATGTTGTCATGGTCCCCATGAAGGACGACTCACTTCGCATGTGCATTGACTTCAAGCATATCAATCGGGCCTACCCGAAAGATCACTTTCCTCTCCCCCACATCGACCAAATAGTCGACTCGACTGCGGGGTGTGAGCGCTTGTCCTTTTTGGACGCTTATTCCGGGTATCATCAGATCCGACTGTATGGACCCGATGAGATAAAAACAGCTTTCATCACCCCATTTGGGTGCTTCTGTTATGTCACCATGCCATTCGGCTTGAAGAACGCTGGAGCCACATTCATGAGGATGATTCAGAAGTGTTTACTCACTCAAATCAGTCGGAATGTGGAAGCATACATGGATGACATTGTGGTCAAGTCACGTAAAGGTTCCGACCTGCTGGCTGACCTTGCTGAAACTTTTGCCAACCTCAGAAGGTATGATATCAAGCTTAATCCATCAAAGTGCACATTCGGAGTTCCGGGCGGAAAATTACTCGGTTTTCTCGTTTCCGAACGAGGGATCGACGCTAACCCAGAGAAAGTGGGTGCCATACTCCGGATGAAACGCCCTGTGCGTGTGCACGATGTCCAGAAGCTTACTGGTTGTTTGGCCGCCTTAAGTCGATTCATTTCTCGCCTCGGTGAAAAGGCATTGCCTCTTTACCGACTGATGAAAAAGTCTGATAAGTTCGAGTGGACTCCTGAAGCTGATGCAGCGTTTGTAGAGCTCAAAGCCCTGCTTTCCACCCAGCCGGTGCTTGCTGCCCCAATCAGCAAAGAGCCTTTACTGCTTTACATTGCAGCCACTGGACAAGTTGTCAGTACAGTACTTACGGTCGAGCGGGAAGAAGAAGGAAAAGCCTATAAGGTTCAGCGCCCAGTATACTATGTTTCTGAAGTTCTGACTCCGTCAAAGCAAAGATATCCACATTATCAGAAGCTTGTTTATGGGATTTATATGACCACGAAGAAGGTTGCACACTATTTCTCTGACCACTCTATTACAGTCGTCAGCGACGCTCCATTATCAGAGATTCTGAACAACAGAGATGCAACTGGTCGAGTGGCAAAGTGGGCGATTGAACTCCTTCCCTTGGATATCGAGTTTGAGGCAAAGAAGGCTATCAAGTCCCAAGCAATAGCAGATTTCCTCGCCGAGTGGATCGAACAGCAACTGCCAACTCAACTTCACTCGGAGCACTGGACCATGTTCTTTGATGGCTCCAAGATGCTGAATGGTTCCGGTGCTGGGGTGGTACTGGTATCCCCCCGAGGAGACAAGATCAGATATGTTCTCTAGATTCACTTTGATTCCTCCAATAACGAAGCGGAATATGAAGCACTCTTATATGGGTTACGTATGGCCATTTCACTCGGCGTCCGTCGCCTCATGGTCTACGGCGACTCAGATTTGGTAGTCAATCAAGTGATGAAGGAGTGGGACGTTAGAAGCCCAGCTATGACTGGTTACTGTAATGCGGTGAGGAAGTTGGAGAAGAAGTTTGAGGGGTTAGAGCTCCATCATATACCCCGACTGAAAAATCAAGCAGCCGATGATTTGGCAAAGATAGGTTCCAAGAGGGAAGCCATTCCCAGCAACGTGTTTTTGGAACACATTCATACACCTTCAGTTCAAGAAGATCCTTTCATTGAAGAGCCCCCGCAGCCTAAGAGTGCCACAGATCCGACTGAAGTCGAAGTCCCAGCCGTGGTCGACCTGATCATGGAGGTTTTGGTCATCACTCCTGACTGGACAGTGCCATATATTGCGTATATCCTTAGGAAGGAACTCCCAGAGGATGAAGAAGAGGCTCGACAGATCGTCCGTCGATCCAAAGCCTTTACTGTGATAAGAGGACAGCTGTTCAGGGAAAGCGTAACTGGAGTCAGCCAGAAATGCATAACACCAGAAGAAGGTCGAGTGATCCTCAACGACATCCACTCGGGGACCTGTGGCCACCATGCGTCCTCTCGGACCATTGTGGCCAAAGCATACCGAGCTGGATTTTATTGGCCACGAGCAAATGAAATGGCGAAAGATATAGTCGACAAATGTGAAGGCTGCCAGTTTTACTCCAATATGTCCCACAAGCCTGCGTCAGCCCTGAAGACCATTCCACTCGTCTGGCCCTTTGCTGTTTGGGGATTGGATATGGTTGGACCCCTGAGGACTGGTAGGAGCGGCTTCACTCATGTGCTTGTAGCAGTCGACAAGTTTACCAAATGGATTGAAGCCAAGCCTATCAAGAATCTTGAAGCCAGTACTGCCGTCAGCTTCATCAGAGAATTGACATTCAGATATGGAGTTCCGCACAGCATCATCACTGACAACGGGTCGAACTTCGATTCTGATGAGTTCAGAGCCTTCTGTGCTTCCCAAGGCACACGAGTCGACTATGCTTCAGTCGCCCACCCCCAGTCGAATGGACAAGCGGAAAGAGCAAATGGTTTGATTCTCAAAGGACTGAAACCCCGATTGATGCGTGATCTCAAGCACGCAGCAGGCGCCTGGGTCGATGAACTTCCATCAGTTCTTTGGGGATTGAGAACAACTCCCAATCGGTCGACTGGCCGAACTCCATTCTTCTTGGTCTATGGAGCTGAAGCTGTTCTACCGAGTGACTTGCTTCACAATGCCCCCCGAGTCGAGCTTTTCTCTGAAGATGAAGCAGAACAAGCCCGGCAGGACGCAGTTGATCTCCTAGAAGAGGAAAGAGAGATGGCCTTAATCCGGTCGACTATTTATCAACAAGACTTGCGCCGACTCCACGCCAGAAACATGAGAGGTCGAGCCTTTCAAGAGGGAGACTTGGTTCTTCAAGTGGATCAGCAGAAACCACACAAGCTCGCCCCTGCTTGGGAAGGTCCCTTCATCGTCACCAGAGTTCTCCACAATGGGGCATACCATCTTTACAATGTCGAGCATCAGAAAGACGAGCCACGAGCTTGGAATGCGGAGCTGCTCCGCCCCTTTTATACTTAAGTACTCATTCTGATGAGATGTAATAAAAAATACCTTTGTAGTTTGTTTATCAAAGACAAGAGCTTTACGGTCTTCTTAAACGATTGTTGTTGCTTATGTTTGCGTCTCAAATCCCCCAGTGGGTGACTTAGCCGCGAATCTGTTTCGCCTAAGTTTGAAAAATCCAACCGAGTGATGAGCAAGCCTCTCACTCGGGGGCTTAGCTGCGAATCTGTTTCGCCTAAGTTTGAAAAATCCTACCGAGTGATGAGCAAGCCTCTCACTCGGGGGCTTAGCTGCAGTCCAGTACTCGCCTAAGTTTGTAAAATCCTACCGAGTGGTGAGCAACCCTCCCACTCGGGGGCTTAGCTGCAGTCCATTACTCGCCTAAGTTTGAAAAATCCTACCAAGTGATGAGCAAGCCTCTCACTCGGGGGCTTAGCTGCAGTCCAGTACTCGCATAAGTTTGTAAAATCCAACCGAGTGATGAGCAAGCCTCTC
>NC_057811.1:171608781-171609425 GCF_018294505.1 Triticum aestivum
CTAAGTTTAAAAAATCCTGTCGAGTGATGAGCAATTGTCCCACTGAGGGGCTTAGCTGCAGTCCAGTACTCGCCTAAGTTTGTAAAATCCTACCGAGTGGTGAGCAACCCTCCCACTTGGGGGCTTTGCTGCAGTCGAGTAGTCGCCTAAGTTTAAAAAATCCTGCCGAGTGGTGAGAAATCCTCCCACTAGGGAGCTTAGCTGTAGTCCAGTACTCGCCTAAGTTTGTAAAATCCTACCGAGTTGTGAGCAACCCTCCCACTCGGGGGCTTAGCTGCAGTCCAGTACTCACCTAAGTTTAAAAAATCTTGCCGAGTGGTGAGCAATCCTCCCACTCGGGGGCTTAGCTGCAGTCCAGTACTCACCTAAGTTTAAAAAATCCCACCGAGTGGTGAGAAATCCTCCCACTCGGGGGCTTAGCTGCAGTCCATCACTCGCCTAAGTTTGTAAAATCCTACCGAGTGGTGAGCAATCCTCCCACTCAGGAGCTTAGCTGCAGTCCAGTACTCGCCTAAGTTATTCAAATCCTACCGAGTGGTGAGCAACCCTCCCACTCGGGGGCTTAGCTGCAGTCCAATACTCGACTATGTTTAAAAAATCCTGCCGAGTGATGAGCAATCCTCCCACTCGGGGGCTTAGCTGCA
>NC_057811.1:171609435-171626870 GCF_018294505.1 Triticum aestivum
TCTCCTTCGGAGCTATGCCACAAGTACAACGTGCGCTCCATCCCTATCTGCAAGGACGACGAGGTGCAGGTCGACTGCAACCTTCTCCTTCGGAGCTACACCACAAGTACAACGTGCGCTCCGTCCCTATCCGCAAGGACGACGAGGTGCAGGTCGACTGCAACCTTGTCCTTCGGAGCTGCGCCACAAGTACAACATGCGCTCCATCCCTAACCGCAAGGACGACGACGTGCAGGTCGACTATAACCTTCTCCTTCGGAGCTGCGCCACAAGTACCAGTCGATTGCCTCCTCCTCAAAGCTGCATTTCAAGCACAAAGATTATTCCAAATGAAGAACGAGATTCACTCGACGGCAAACACGAGCATACTTAGAGATAAACCAAGTTCGGATAAACCCTAAAGTTCCGGACCACGGATCGAAGTACTCGGGCTTCAAACCCGAAGGAGTTTAACGATTACAAAATCACTCGGCATACCGAGACAAATTTAAAGTGAGGCATAAAGTTTGTTCATTCCGCAGGAGGTGGACTTGCAGGATCAACGAACTCATCCAGGTCAATTCCGTCAGCAATCCGAGTGGCAGCAGCGATGAAGGTCTCCATGAAGGACTGGAAGTCATGCCTTTTGGTGTTGGCGACCTTGATTGCTGCTAGCTTGTCTTCTCGCGCCTCCTTGCAATGGACGCGTACCAGAGACAGAGGCACATCGGCGCCGCACCGCGCAGAAGACTTCTTCCAATCTTGCACACGGCTCGGGATTTCATTAAGTCGAGTCATCAAAGACTCGAGGTCATTCGGAAGAGTCGCCCTTGGCCAGAGTGCTGTGTCGATCCTTGACACCGCAACCTTCAAGCGAGCAAGATAGTCGACGACACCAGCGACGCGGGATTCCAGTCGGAGCACGTTCATGGCAGCTTCATCCTTCACTGGAGAGTTGATGGGGTCCAAGCTTGTCTCAACACACCCAGTCTCTTCTTCAAAGTTCTGACAAAGTTCTGCATGCACAATTCAAAGACAAGTCAATGATTGTACATTGAATCGACAACAACAAGTCAATCGGAAGGAAGAAAATACCTTCAAGCATGACGAACAGCTTCTTGGCAAGATGTCCCAGATATTTTTCCAAGTCATTCCTCTTGCGGGCGGTTTCTTCAAACTTGTCGTTCAAGGATATCTTGTCCTTCTTCAGACGAGTCACCTCCCTGTTGGCTTCATTTAAAGCAGTCTTCAGCTTGGTATTCTCTTCCTCCAGTTTGCCGACTGAGGCCAACTTCTGGTCGGCGAGTGCAGTTTTCCCGTCAGCTATTTTCTGCACAGCTGCTAGGTCCAGATCCTTCTTTGCCCGAGCCTGGTTCATTTTCTCTGAAAGAAACAACGATAAGCTCAGAGGAAAAAACAAATTCCACCTAGATCAGAAACAAAACAGTCGAACGAATTTTACCAGCAGCTTCATCCTGAGCCTTTTGCAAGTCCTTCTTGGCCAGCTCCAGATCGAGATTCAGCTAAATCTGCTTCTACTCTAGGTCAGCGAAATGAGCTCCAAGGTCACAAGATTTCTGCAATCAAAGGGCAGTCAGTCAGTGGGTGAAAGGATCGAAATTCAACAAACTCTAAGACTACTGCTGAATCAAACATCCAACAGTAGTCTCGGGGACTACACCCAGTGGGTGCACTCAGCGTGCCCCCCACTGGTTCAGTTTCCACTCGACGAGGTCCGTCCAGGACAAGTAAAAAAAGAGGGAAAGTATTTCTCAGACCATAACCGACTACCAGTAGTCGACTACGGTCTCGAGGACTACACCCAGTGGGTGCACTAGGCGTGCCCCCACAGGTTCAGTTTCCACTCGACGTGGTCTGTCCAGGATGAGTGAGAAAATTTCAACTCCCAGACCATAACCGACTGCCAGCAGTCGACTACGGTCTCGGGGACTACACCCAGTGGGTGCACTCAGCGTGCCCCTACTGGTTCGAAGACTCAGTCGACACAAGATTAGTCGACCCAAGAAACAAGACTAATCACAACAAATTCAAACACCCAGTGGGTGTACAAACACAAAAGCAGACTGACGAAAAGACATTTCAAAAGAAGTTTTCAGGTACCATATCCTAAGAGAACGAGCGACAAGCTAAGAGAGCAGTCGATAATCAACCGACCTGGACGTTGCTTTGGAGAGCTGAGCTGGCATTGTAGGCAGCTTGGCTGGCATCTCGAACCACCTTCAGTTGCTCCATCATAATGCCCGCTTGACGTATGGCCTCCTTGGCGGCGCCCACTTGGTCCTCTGGGATGTGATGCACAGCGAAGAGCGAAGCAGGATCGACTGAGGCTTGTGCAGTCGACGCTGAGGGCTGAGCACTCGACAATGGCATGGCGAAGGTGACGGAAGTCCGATTGCCGTCACCACCCTCCTGGACCACTGGTTCCACCACCGGCATCGACTGAGGCGTCTTTCCAGTCGACGTCTTCCTGTTCCTTCTTCCTGAAGGCCTCGGCGGCACGTCCTCGTCGTCATCTGGAAGAGTAATAACATTGGGAGGAGCTGCAAAAGCGTAGTCGTCGGAAATCAGTCGACTGCAGTTCAATCAACAAAACAGAGACAAAATCACAAAGATCAAACCTGGGGTTGAAGTAACCACATCTTCCATCTCCTCGTCCTCATTCTTGTCAGCAGAAGTTCCAGAGGTAGCAGCACTGTTGGGTTCAAGATTCATTTGATCAAATCAAGGAAATGATGAATAGCACAAAATCTCCAGCAAAGACAGAACACTCACGCGGAAGCAACATGGATGTCGATTTTGAATCGGGGCAGAGTCTTCCGAGACTTTGGTGCCTCAACTTTGGTTTGCTTCGAGGCCTTCTCAGTCGGCGCCGGAGAAGACGTCCGAGGACGCTTGGATGTTTGCCCAGTCGACCCAGTCACTTTGCCCTGAATACTCACCAGATCATGGGAGTGCTTGGATCGCCTTTCGTTGCGAGGAGGCGAGTCGACTTCCTCACCATCACTTGAGTCGTCGCTCTCCTCATCCCCTCCTCCATCAGAATGCCATTCACCGCTCTCGTCCGCACTCGCCTCCCCTTCAGGGTACTGTTCCTGTTCTCCATTGGGCATCGAGTACATCTCAGTGAAGGTCTGGAGAACAACAAGTAAAACAAATATCAGTCAATCG
The DNA here is from genome assembly GCF_018294505.1 of Triticum aestivum. Lineage (NCBI taxonomy): Eukaryota > Viridiplantae > Streptophyta > Magnoliopsida > Poales > Poaceae > Triticum > Triticum aestivum. The sequence goes on from NC_057811.1 coordinate 171,612,604, forward strand.
ACAAAAAGCAATTTCATGGTAAATCAAGATAACACTCGGCGATTCAGAATTGGACCTTGTCTGTATCATACGAATTGTCGAGCGGAGGGATTCTCCTGGACCCCCTGGGTTGTCCTTGTTGCCGGTGATGCCCTTCAGCCACTTCTCCACCGTATCCTCGTCAACCTCTTCTGGGTGGATCCGAGTGGAATCGTCAATGCCCGAATACATCCACATCGGATGGTCACGAGCTTGAAGCGGCTGAATGCGTCGTCTGAGGAAGACTTCCAACAGATCCATGCCAGTCACGCCGTCACGGATGAGCTGGACCACTCGCTCAACCAGCACCTACACCTCCGCTTTCTCCCCCGGGGTCACTTTCAAGGCAGCAGGTTTTTATACTCGGGCCATGGAAAAGGGTGGAAGCCCTATCGACTGACCCGGAGTCGGCTGGTCTTTGCAGTAGAACCAGGTCGACTGCCACCCTCAGACTGACTCGGGAAGGATTATGGCTGGGAAAGAACTCTTACCCCTCATTTGAATCCCAAGAGCCCCACACATCTGGATCACTTTCGTCTTCGCGTCACTCGGATTAGCTTTTTTGACCGACTGAGAGCGACACGTGAAAATGTGCTTGAAGAGACCCCAGTGTGGTCGACATCCCAAGAAGTTCTCGCACATAGACACGAAAGCAGCGAGATACACGATGGTGTTGGGGGAAAAATGGTGAAGTTGTGCTCCAAAGAAGTTCAAGAAAGCTCAGAAAAAAGGATGAGGAGGCAAAGAAAACCCGCGGTCAACGTGAGTGGCGAGGAGGATGCACTCACCCTCCTGCGGACGAGGCTCTGTCTCATTCCCCGGAAGCCGTGCAGATCCGTGAGGAATCAGCCCCTCCTCGGCCAGATCATCGATGTCGTCCTGGAGAATCGTCGACCGGATCCAATCGCCCTGGATCCAGCCGCGCGGCAGGCCAGACCTCGACGAAGATCCGCCCCGGCTGGATTTCTTCCCCTTCGCCTTCGCCGTCGCCTTTTTTGCTCGCTCCAAAGCCACCATCTTCTCCTTCCCCATTGCAGCGAGCGGAGCTTGGGCGGAGCAGCGGCACCGAGAAGGAAGCAGATACGGCGAGGAAGAGGAGGAAGGGAAGGAATGGGAACGCACTGTGCAAAAACCCCCATCTGGTGCTTTATATGGACCCTGTTCCGAGTGGCTGACTTGTGGGTCCAGACTATCCCGTGAAATCACGCAACAGCCGCGCGCGTAGTACGTGGCGAAAAAGGGGGGGCGGCGCGGAGATCGAGGCGACCTTGCCTAATCCATCCCGATTACTGCGGCCTTTCCCGTCCCGCGCGCTTCCCCAAATTCAAATCCCGGAAGATCCGCAAGTAGCAGAGCAACCTGACATGCAAAAGATTTTCTCCACATCAACACTCAAGGCTTTTCAGCAAAAGTTCACTCGACAAAATCAAGAATGGACCAAGGCGAGTGAAAAAGAAATTGAAGTCATCATGTTGTTCTCTGAACCTAACAAGGCGCTTCCTGAGCGCGAATACTGAGTCGGGAGTATTCTCAACTCCTTCTCCACTCAAACCCTGATCCATTCGGGGGCTAATGATGAAGCTATGTACCTAGGGTAGGGTCATGGGCCTGTCCAAGATACCCTCCCCAAGGCCATCACCCGAAAACCAGAAGCATTCGAAGAAGAATCATCATCCACTCGACCATGAAGCGCTCCACTCGGAAGACTTGAAGTCACTCGACCATGGAGACTGTCACTCGACCGCCAGAAGGTCTAAAGCCACCCCATACTGCAACGGCCGGTCATTACGTCATAGCTTTAATGGTCATTATGTCACTTTATTGCTAGCGTTACTAGTAACGCCCTGTCTTAATGTACCTTAAACCCTGTGTATTGAGGGCCGGAGGGGTCTCGCGAACTCTATATAAGCCACCCCCTCCTCAGTGACAAGGGTTCGCACCCCCTGTAACACACACGCATATAATCCAGTCGACCGCCTCCGGGCACCGAGACGTAGGGCTGTTACTTCCTCTGAGAAGGGCCTGAACTCGTAAAACTCGTGCGTACAACTTCTCCATAGCTAAGATCTTGCCTCTACATACCTACCCCCATTCTACTGGCAGACTTAGAACCACGACATACATTACTAAGATAAACCTACACTATACAAAAATAGCATCATAATTACTGCAGCCTTTGGTAGCATCATAAATGCTATATCACAACAAAATAAATTTCAACCATACAACAAAAGGCCTGTTGGCATAAAGTTTATAGTCCTTGCAGATAAAAGCACCATCAGATGTATAGAAGCATAGATCATTTGACCTGAGTGCTAATGTTTCAGGCTGTAGAATCTGATGGAGCAGCACGATCTTCACCTTTTTCCGCCATTGCTCTTGAACAACGAAGCGAATGTCTGATAGTCTGGTTTCAAAACCATTCATATCTTGACGACATTTGTCAACCACTATTCTTATTTCCGAAACGACGTCATTAGGGATTGGACTGGTGTCTGGAGCATAGATATATCACTCTGTCTAGCAGGAAGATTTTGTTCAGTAGGCGATTTGGACGAGGTTACCTTGACAACCAACCCAGAATTACGCAGGAAGGTGCTTTTTCCACTGTTAGTGGAGAGATACTGACGCACTGCAACAAGAGGTGACATTGTGCCTGTGGTAGCGTTGTCACCTTCAGGTGGTTGTGGCTGTTCAATCATTTGTTCCATAGCTTCCTGAAAGTTTGAACTTGTAGATTAGTGTACCAGATAAGTTACTAATGAGACAAAAACAAACAAAGTAGGTTACACATTTATACATAACTTATTTTGGTGAACTACTGTAATACATTAGCATGTATTGTAGTGCCAACTACATGATAAAATCACTTTCGGAACATATGTCCATGTAGCATGCCTACTGTATTGTCTATTTCCTCACATTCGTTGACATCTAAGGATAAAGAGACATGGTTTAAAGTAGGATGAACATAGTATGACATCATTCATATCATGGGCAAACAAATATAAAACAAACATGCTATTTTATCATTGTGTGCGCACGTGAACATAACAACTAGATTACAGATCAAGACCAAAAGAATATCTTTCATCTCTTTTAAACCATATAAGGTGAAATGATATGTTAAGACAACTGTGTATAAAAGTGAACAGAGTAACTGACATTGGCTGCAAACCAAGTAGTTAAATGAACACATCACAGTACCAATCAGTTCAAAGGCAGGAGGAGTAAGGACTTACAACAGCGGCTTGAACTGGTGTGCTCATGCCCTTCATCTTGCTAGTGTGGCAATCCCTGAAGATTTGCACTGCATTCGGTTCAGGTTCTTTTTGGTCCGCACGGGCTTTCCTCTATATTTGGAACAAGTCAATATAGATACGATAATACGGCACAGAAAAAAGAAGGAAGTAGCAGCTATTTATAAGAGCCTCGCAGTGTGAAATATAGCTACGAGATCCTATTGTCTATTGGAATTTCACTTTAGAACGGTTGGTCTTTTTCTTCAAACAGTTAGCCTAGAAGAAGATTCACTTGTAAGGCACATACATAAATACAAGTTCAATATGTGGTCTGATCAAATACATATAGCCTACCTGATACTTTAGATCAGACCAGTGTTTAACGAGGGCTGTCCAGTCTTCATCTGTAATATATTCCACTGGAGATGTTTGGGTGATTTCATTGTTAGCCTTGCCTTCAAAGTGAGATTTTCTAAGGTGGTACCGATACTGTCGCAGAGCAGACTGAAAAACATGAATGCAAGCTTGTTTAGTTGCATCATCTTTCGGATCCAACTTGAACCTCATCTGTTGAAAAAAGAACGTGAGTCTTATTAGGAGGAAGCTAGAAAGTATGGGACAGAGCAAGACAATATTACTAATTGCGATGAATAACATTACTTACGGATAAATGGTCAAGGAAGGTGTTAAACTGGGTATTGTCTTTCTCATTCCTGTACTGGATCCACGTTGGGAGGATACGTGCATGACACCTAACGACAATGGCTGCCTCTGATACTAACTTGGCTGACTCTGTAGCATCACGTGGCCTTTTTAAACCTACCTCAAAATGGATCTCCATTATTATGCCTTTAGATGTTGTTAATCTGTCAAGCATTATCCCTAATGTCTGTTTCCGCTTGCGCCGTGGTGCTAGTTCAACAACGAATATGGAAAGTGTTAGTGTACATCAAACTGTGAGAGTACATATAAAGGAGCATGCAACGGCAACTTGACTCGGTCAGGTACCGTCTTGGTGTTGATGCTCATGAGGTTCATCTAATCTTGCCAAGTCCTATTGTGTCAGCAGTGCTTTAGAAGTAGTGTTAGGTGTGAAGGCAGCTTGGTAACTGGCCAGTTCTGGAGCAAACGAACGAGTAACTCGTTGAGATGCTGGTACAGTTGAAGCAGATCCTGCACCTGGTGGAGCAGGTGATACTGTGTTTGTAGATTTAGCCGGTGGACTTGGACCTTCTACTGCACTATAAGTACCAGCAGAATCTCGACGGCAGATCCTTTTTCGTTTCACCCGACGAGTAACACCACTCCCTACTATATTATTTTCCTTGCTCTTTTTTGAATTTGCCATGTCAAGCCGTACCCACAACACAAAGAATAAAATCGCTCTTCAGAACTCATTGATGCATGATACAAACAAGCAATACTTTGATGTAAGACAACCGTATGAGGATGGAATATGTAAGAAAAACAGGACGGCATGACATATTCACAGCTACGATGTGTAAACTAAGCAGAAGGATTTTCAAGAAAATAGAAGTAATGCAAGCTAGACACCATATGAAAGATGCAACCAATATTACTCTGCCAAGTTAAAAGTGTCTTGTCATAAGTGGAAATTCGAAAAATTAGAAGCAGTGCAATGTAGAAATCAATGCAAGATGCAACCACTATCAAACTGCCATGTTAAAAGCGTCCAATCATGAGTGAATGATGCGGGATACACAACAGCAGTACTTTGATGTAAGAACATGGTATGATAGATAGATGCAGTGTATTCTAGACACAGAAAGCCATGTCATATGCACATGTATGACGTATAAACTCAGCAGGTGCAATTTAATCAAAATAGAAGAAATACAGGCTAGACAACATATGTAACATGAAACCAATTATCACACTGTCAACTTAGAGAAAGCACCTGCGATGGTGGACTACGGGAGATGAACTCATCATGTAGACTTGGGACTTCAACTTCATTAGCAGTCGCAGTGGCAAATCTAGAGAGTCTCTGTTTGCGTCTGTGAGGAGGACCACCAACATCCCCTAACTTACTCTTTTCCTTCCTATTTTCTGATATTGCCTTATGAAGTCAAAACCACAAGAAGATGAATAAAATCAGCTCTGCATAACTGGTTGATGCATGATACAGAGGAACACTACTTTGATGTAAGGCAAGCGCAGGATAGGAGGATGGAATATATACAAAAAAAGACAGCGTTTCATATTCACACGTACGTTAGGAGGATGGAATATGTATGAAAAACAGTAAGCGAAAGGCAGTTCAACAAAATTAGAAGAAATGAAAGCTAGGCACCATATGAACATGCAACCAATATCACTCTATCAGGTAAAAAGTGTCTCGTCGTAAGTGCCATTTCAAGAAATTAGAAGTAGTACAAGCTAGAAGACAATGCAAGATGAAACCTACATCACAGTCCCAAGTTAAATGTGTCTTATGGGTAAGTGATCGTTGCAGGTATAAGTTGTAAGCTACGCAAATGCAATTCAACATAATCAGAAGCAATACAAACTAGACATCATACGGAGAACGCAACCACATATAACAGTTCCAAGTTAGAGCAAGCACCTGTGATGGTGGAGTAGGGGAGATGTGCTCATCATGTACATGTATGTTCTAGAAACAGGAACACGTGTCATATTCACAAGCATTATGTGTAAAGTAAGCAGATGCAATTCAACAAAGTTAGAAGCAATACAAGCTAGACATCATACGCAACATGCAACCACATATAATAGTGCCAAGTTAGAGCAAGCACCTATGATGGTGGAGTAGGGGAGATGTGCTCATCATCTACACAGCTACGTTGACTGTCCAGCCTTGTGTTGTCTTGCGAATCTTGTTGGGAGGATGGCGGAGTAGAATCTGTAGAGACCCCCTTTTTGAGTTGCTCCGAAGGACCACCATCATCCACTACCGGACTAATTCCCTTCAGCTGTAATGATTTTGCATTGTGAAGTCAAACCGATAAGAAAAAGGAATAAAATTCTCTCTTCAGAACTCATTCATGCATGATACTGACGAACACTACTCGGATGAAAGGCAAACACATGATGCAAGGATGGAATATGTATGAAAAACAGGATGGCGTGACATATTCACACCTATGATGTGGTAACTAAGCAGAAGGCATTTCAACAAATTAGAAGCACTGCAAGCTAGACACCATATGAAAGATGCAACCAATATCACTTTGCCAAGTTCAAACTGTATGGCGTTTCAACAAATTAGAAGCAGTACATGCTAGAAATCATATGCAAGACACAACCAATATCAAAGTGGCGACTTAAAGGTGCCTTATCATAAGTGACTGATGCGGGATATGCAAGAATAGTAGTCTGATGTAAGAACATCGTGTGATCAGATATAGTATGCTCTAGAAACAGGAACATATGTCATATTCACAGGCATTATGTGTAAAGTAAGCAGATGCAATTCAACAAAGTTATAAGCAATACAAGCTAGACATCATACGCAACATGCAACCACATATAATAGTGCCAAGTTAGAGCAAGCACCTGTGATGGTGGAGTAGGGGAGATGTGCTCATCATCTACACAGCTACGTTGACTGTCTAGCCTTGCGTTGTCTTGCAAATCTTGTTGGGAGGATGACTGAGTAGAATCTGTAGAGAACCTCCGTTTCAGTTGCTCGGAAGGACCACCATCATCCAATGCCTTGCCAATTTCCTTCAGCTTTATTGATTTTGCATTGTGAGGTCAAACCGACAAGAAAAAGGAATATAATTCGCTCTTCAGAACTCAGTCATGCATGATACTGACGAACACTACTCTGATGAAAGGCAAAGTCATGATACGAGGATGGAATATGTACGGAAAAATGGATGGCTTGACATATTCACACCTATGATGTGGTAACTAAGCAGAAGGCACTTCAACAAATTAGAAGCACTGCAAACTAGACACCATATGGAAGGTGCAATCAATATCACTCTGCCAAGTTAAAACTGTCTCGTCATAGGTGGCGTTCATCAAACTAGAAGCAATACATGCTAGAAATCATATTCAAGACGCAAACCAATATCACACTGCCAACTTAAAGGTGTCCCATCATAAGTGACTGATGCAGGATACACAAGAAGAGTAGTTTCATGTAAGAACATGGTGTGATAGACAGATATAGTATGTACCAAAAATAGGAAAGTGTATCATATTCACACGTATCATGCGTAAGCTAAGCAGATGCAGTTTACACTAATTAGGAGCAATACAAGCTAGACACAATATGCAACATGCAACCAGATATCACACTGCCAAGTTAGAGCAAGCACCTTGGATGGTGGAGTAGGGGAGCGGAGACTTGGACCTTGTAATGCACTATTAGTACAATGAGAATCGGTACAGATGCTCCGTTTATGTTGCTGTAGAGGACCACCATCATCGCCTTCCTTACTCTTTTCCTTCCTCTTTCTTGATTTTGCCTTGTCAAGTCAAACCCACAAGAAAAAGGAATAAAATTTGCTCTTCAGAACTCATTGATGCATGATACTGACGAACACTACTTTCATGTAAGGCAGCCGCATGATAGGAGGATGGAATATGTATGAAAAATAGGACGGCATGACATATTGACATGTATGATGTATAAAGTGTAAACTAAGCACAAGGTGCTTGAACTTGTTAGAATCAATGCAAGCTAGAAACCATATGAAAGATGAAACCAATATCACTCTGCCAAATTAAAAGGGTGCCCTAACAAATGTATTTGATCAAATTAGAAGCAATACATGGCAACAGGCTAGAAATAATATGCAATATGCAACGAATAAAGGTGACTCATCATAAGTGATTGATGCAGGATACAGAAGAGAGGTAGTTTCATGTAAGAACAAGGTTAACACGTAGATGTAGTGTGTACCAAAAATAGGAAGGCATGTCATATTCACAGGTATAATGTGTAAACTAAGCAGATGCAATTTACCCTAATTAGAAGCATTAAAAGCTAGACACCGTATGCAACATGCAACCACATATCACACTGCGAAGTTAGAGCAAGCACATGTGATGATGGTGTAGGGGAAGTGCGATCTTCAAGTACAGAGCTACATTCAATATCTTCATTTAGGCTTGCTGTTTCTTGAGAATCATGTGGAGAGGATGAAATTGCATTCTTTATAAGAGTAGCGCGTCTCATATTAACCCACGGGCGTGACTGTCTCATCATAAGCGATAGATGCAGGATACACAAGAACAGTAGTTTGATGTAAGAACATGGTGTGATAGGCAGATGTAGTATGTACCAAAAACAGGAAGGCGTGTCATATTCACATGTATAATGTGTAAGCTAAGGAGATGCAATTTAACAAATTAGGAGCAATACCAGCTAGGCACCATATGCAACATGCAACCAGATATCACACTGCCATGTTAGAGCAAGCACCTTGGGTTGTGGAGTAGGGGAGATGAGATTTGGAACTAGCACTGCAGTACGAGTAGCAGGAGAATCTGCAGAGATCATCTATTTCGGTTGCTCTAGAGGACTACCATCATTCCGTGCCTTCCTCCTTTCAGATTTTGCCTTTTCAAGTAAACACACAAGAAAAAGGAATGAAATTCGCACTTCCAAATTCGTTGATGCATGATACTGATGAACACAACTTTTATGTATGGCAACCACATTGTAGGAGGATGGAATATGTATGAAAAATGCTAATCAGAAGGCATTTCAACAAATTGGAAGCAATGTAATCTAGACACCATATGAAAGATCCAACCAAAATCACTCTACCAAGTTAGATGCGTCTCATTACAAGTGGCACTTCAACAAATTAGAGGCAATACATGTTTGAAATGATATGCAAAATGCAACCAATATTACACTCTCAACTTGAAGGTGTATCGTCAGAAGTTATTGATGAGGGATACACAAGAAAAGTAGTTTGATGTAAGAACATGGTTAATGGAAAGACGTAGTATGTACCAAAAACAGGAAGGCATGTCATATTCACAGGTATAATGTGTTAACTAAGCAGATGCAATTTACACTAATTAGAAGCATTACAAGGTAGACACCATATGCAACATGCAACCACATATCACAGTGCCATGTAGGAGCAAGCACCTGCGATGGTGGTGTGGGGGAATTGCGGTCATCAACTAGAGAGCTACATTGACTATCTTCATTTAGCCTTGCTGTTTCTTGAGAATCATGTGGGGAGGATGACACTGCACTCTTTAAACGAGTAGGGCGTCTCACAGTAACCCACTGGGGTGACTGTCTCATCATAAGTGATTGACGAGGGATACAAAAGAGCATTATCTTGATGTACGAACATGGTTAATAGACATATGTAGTATGTATCAAAAATAGGAAGGCATGTCATTATCAAAGGTATAATGTGTAAAGTAAGCAGATGCAATTTAACCAAATTGGAAGCAATACAAGCTAGACACCATATGCAACATGCAACCACATTTGACAACGCGAAGTTAAAGCAAGCACCTGGGATCGTTGTGTGTGGCAATTGAGATCATCAACTGCAGAGCTACGTTTAGTGTCTCCAACTGCTGACACTGCACCCTTTAGAGCGCTGAAACGCTTAGTGCTTATCTTCAAATTACACTGGAGCGACTTCATCAACACTGCGTCAGAGTCTGAAATACCCATGCATAAAAAAACAATAGTGTGAGTATGGGTGAAGTGTGTGCACAATTAGTATAGTGTAAAGGTAGCAGATAGCAGGTCAGTGAGAAATAAATGACGGTAGACATATGATAGCTCTACAACATGCATGGAACACTAAATTACTACAGGATTCTATGAAAATAACAATCGACTGAAAACAAGTAGGTCAGTCCATTTTTTCTGCACCGTCCGATGTACAAAGAACGGGCAGATCGCCTTCATCTACCTCCAGCCAGTCAGTGTTGATGATCTTCCTAGAAACGCCAGCGACCACCAGCCCAATCCCCTGCCTGCACCCTCCCCTCGACCTCACCGCACCGCCGTGCTTGGCACCGCCCCCCGACCATCCATTCAAGCCCCACCGACCTCCAGATCAGGCGCAAACAGCTCCTGCGCCCACACCCCTATGATAGACACCGATGCGCCGCTTCCCTTGGCCGCTTCCCCGGACTAGGTGCTCCGCGCGCCTAAGCGGGTGCTGCTTCTTTTAATTGCGGTTCGGCTGACCCTGAATTGAAATCCAGGCGGGCTACTGACCTCTAGCAAATGTGAAATAGTAAAGGGAGGAAACCTTGTGCATTTAGTATCATGAAGAAGATGCATTAAGAAGCGCTCAACTAGTTTCTTTCGTGGGATGAATACGGTGTGAGCAGAGACGTAAGGTTTGCACGAATAAGGGAAGATGAGTACCTCTTTCTGCTGGCAGTGCTATGTCCTCCTTCTGTTTTTCCAACGATCTTCTTGTGGTTCGCTGGAAACGAGAAGTTGTGGAGGACGGTGGAGCCTTGGACAAACCCATGGCCAAGTTGTTGAGTGTGGTGCGGTGGCCATCTGTCGGCGGCGGGGAACCAGATCCGAGGTGGCGAACGACGGTGTAGCGGGAACAACTCCGGTGCGGTGGACGGTTGCGAAAGTGGAGCGGCAGCAGTGAGGCGCAAGACGGCGTGGTCGGAGTGGTTCTGGTATGGCGCACGTCGGCGTCGGCGTTGTGGAGGCAGCTGTGCCTCGGCTTCAGTTGCTAAGTCCTTGAGGGCGTTGCGGTTGCGGTTGCGTTGGACGACGACGTCGGGGTACCGGCTTCGGCGTGATGGAGGAGGGCGGTGGTGGATTGGGCGCTATGGGGTGGAGGACAGAGGAGGCTGGGGTTTCGCGGCTGGTGGAGAGGGCGTTTTGGCGCCCACGGAGTATGAATGGGGAAACGGAGGGAGGCGGGGAACTAAGGGGGAACAATGTTTTGGTTTGGGACGCGCTTGTTTGAAATTTGGGGAAAGTTACAAACTTTGACCCCATCTAAAATTTTGGACATATTGCAGGTTGGGGGTAGGACAGTAATCTCAGGTGTCCCAAATGTGGGCGGGATAGATTTCGGCCGAGCGCATGGGTGTTTAGGCGCCCACGGCGTATGAATGCTTCTCGGAGGCGGTTGAGACTGGCATCTTGGTGAAGTTACAAACCTACCCCGGTTTAGACCTTTGGACATCGGGCCGATAGGCTACACGGGCCAGAGTCAGGACAGTAATTTCCTACCACCAAACATTAGTCTCGCGCGGTTTCGGGTGACCAGAGGCCTATTTGGCGCTTCATTCAATATTTGGGAGCAGAAGCATTAACGTTTTCGGTTCTCTTAAATTGAACTTTCAGGATTTGTCAAACTTCACAAATGTATACTCTTGAAAATCCTAAAGCAACGATTATTTTGGAATGGAGGGGGTACATTTGAATATACATTGTACATGAGTATATATTAAAAAAATATGCAACTTACCTCAGTTCATGCATGGTTCCAGATATAATCTCCTTGGTTGCAAAAAAAGTTAGACATGCGTATGAATATATATAGCATGTTCAAACGCACAACAAAGATTGATGCCCCCTTTTACATCACAAATGCCATTATCTCGGGTTCAAATAGATGAATGCACTTCCTATGAATTCGAATCTTCGAAACCCCCTTTATGTTGAATTCGACATGTATTCTATTTTGTAGCTAGCAATTTGGAATGTATCCATGCAAGTGACAAATGTATACCGTGCTTCACACTAACAACATGGAGTGCACTAATTAATGTTTATATATGAATTGCAAAAGCATCCAGTGCCTGTATTTCAAACCGCTCTCACTCTATGGATCGATAATATGAAATAAACACATGCACATGCTAGAATTCAATAGAGTGTGGGTGTGTGATAGACCAATTTTCGTCCATACGTAATTTGCAAAATTCATGATCTCATCCAAAAATAATAATGCCATTTATATTTTAATTGAATGCGTAGAACCGCCTTTTACACGTAGATGCACTATGCCTCGGCCCGTTCTCACAAACGCGCTATATATCTGTCTATCTAACGCATAAGTGCACACACTTTATATGCATCGGCATTTCTCTTTCACACATGCTCACAATCTCTCTCGGGGTGTCGGGGTGTCTCACGCACATGCTCTCTCCGTCTCTCTCTCTCTCTGTCTCTGACTACTATGTACCACTCTTTTCACTAATCTCAGTTGGAAAACACTATTTCTCTCACATGCACATATACACACGCACGGTCTCTACTAGCCCTCTATACGCACATATATGTGCTTACGTGTCTCCCGCACGCACATTATCTTTAGGCCTCTCTCGCACACATTGCCCCCCCAGACACACCTCTCTCTTAGTAGTTGGCAGATATGATTCCATCATATCATTCGGTAGGATATCCCTGACTGTTAGGCTGGATGGTAATACGAGGCAAAGTTTTACCCTAGTTTGGACCCTTGCAGTTGAGGAAAAAGCCTACTCCTGGTACTGTATATTAGTGATAGGGGTGTGTACAAAGTACACGTGAATACCAGGCATTGTATGTGTGTGTGTATACTATCGACGAACTAGGCCCCAAGCTTCTATAACATACTGGGGGCCTAGGGTTACAAATCATATATAGTCGGCTTATCACCAGTGGGGATAGAGTCCTCCGCGACTCTGATAGCTAGCTTCGTGTTGTATGCCGAGTCCTCCACATGGGTCTTTGTATAACGCGTCTCGGTCCAACCTATGTGGCGCAGGATGGAACCGACCCATGAGTCCTCATGTTGACCTACCACAACTAGAAATGATGTGCCCACCACACCACACATGCAATCGGCCACTAAGAAAATAAGCATATACAATAGTACAATGTTATACATGAAAGTTAATTCCACGATGCATCCAAAAATATTTGTTCCTCATTGTGAATGTTTATATATTCTACTACAATATTAGTCACGGGAAAGAGAAACGAAGGGCATATCTCTCCTTGTCTCCACTGGACACCCCCTCTTTCTACGCCACTTTCACGTACGCACACAAACTATCTCTCGGCCCTCTAAAAGTATGCATGCCCACAACACATTCACGCGTGACGGTCATTGTATTTCAAGCTAAAGCACTATACGTCACTGGACTTCAGAATATGCTCATTACGATCACCGTATATCTCGTGGTGATCATACGGTATCTAGCTCACGATACGTCTCCGTATTTTCTTGATGACACTGACGGACTTTGCATTTGATGCGTGCTCTGTATTTTGTTGACGACACTTACGGTCATTGTATTTGAAGCGAAAGCACGATATGGTCACTGGACTTTAGAATAAGCTCATCACGGTCACCACATACATTTTGTCGTGCTAACCAACATGTGGTTGGATGGTTAGGAGGACAGTGGTTTCTCGAGCCCACCAGGGTTAAAGTCCCGGTGCTCGCATTTATCCTGGGTTAATTTTAGTATTTTCCGGTGATGTGTGTTCAGTGGGAGGAGACGTTCCACTCGACTACGAGGCACCTATGGTGACTTTGTAAAATCTCAAGATCATATGCTGGCTCACTTTCTCGAAGGTGCTCATAGGGGTAGGGTCTGCGTGTGTGCGCTTATAGCGGTGAGTGCTTGCATGTATATATGAGCCCTTGCGTCTGTATCGTGTTAAAAAATACATGTCATGATTATACGGTCACTGGCTCACCCGTACAACTCCGTATTTTTTGTTGATGACACAATCAATTGACCAGTCAAACATTCCACGTGGCACAACTAGTGTTGCACCATCGGGGCGCGTAACCGTGGGGCCCACCTGTCAGCCCGTATATGAAAGAAAGAAATGGTAGTTTGAGTCTGTACTGTGTTAATAAAATACATTTTAGGGTGATCATACGGTCACTGGCTCACCATACAGCTCCGTAATTTGTTGATGACACGATCAATTGACCAGTCAAACGGTCCACATTCAGCAGCGCACATTACCATAGGGCCCACCCGTTAGCGCGTATATGAATGAAAGAAATGGTAATAAATTAGTGGTCGGTGGGTACTCGAAGT